>NC_142521.1:30503464-30550964 GCF_964205215.1 Stylophora pistillata | reverse complement strand
AACCACATTCATGTTTTGGTTATTTACTAAATAACCAATGTCTCGTTTTGGTTATTTATAAATAACCAAACTGCACTGTGGTTATTTACATATAACCATACTTGTTTTGGTTATATACAAATAACCACTCTAAATAATAAAAATAAATTTGGCGCCCCATACAAATCCGGAACAATTTCCTATGGCGCGCCTTTCCAGTCTTTATTCAAACAAACTTAATATACAATACATCCATTACATTTCTTTGTCATATTTTTTATTTCCATTCTGTATATTTTTTATTTTGCTTCTTTCTTTTTCATTTTCCTTCTATATACTTGAAAATTTCTTCGCATCAATTCACACATACGTGTTTAGCTCATCTATTTTTTATTTTTTGTCTTCATTTTATATGCGTTCTATATTTTTTATATTTATTCCATATGTTTTTTTTCGTTCCGAGTGGGATTTTTTATTTTCTTTCTAATTAGTATGCAAACGTAATCACATGACCGCTAGCACTATTTTTTTTTCCATTCCGCCATTTTGGCTTTCGGCTACATGGAGGAAGAGCTATCGACTGCTTGTCGTGCGCCCGCGGATGCTTTAGAGATTTTAAGTAATTTGAGACCTGGTTTTACGACAAATGTAATACCTCGGATGAATTCAACGGCAGTCTCTGTGAGTCAGCCGAACAACGGAGATCGTAAGGTAAACAACGAGGAACTTCAGTCGAACGAACGTGCCATTCAGTCCTCGACGTCGCCAGATTCTAACAGGTCTATCCAAGCTCGGCTTGCCACTCTCTTTCCGACAATTAGTTCGAACCGAGCTAGTGGGAAAAGCACTAGTAGAAGACCAGCAAGGTCAAAGGAGGCCATTAAGGCGACCAAAGGCCGCCCATCCAAGACACTTGTTTACAAGGATCTAGTCCTTATTCCCAGTCCCAAGATCAACAAAGTACCTACACACACAACCCGACTTCAGTTAGAAGAGAGAGAACTTGTCTGCCACGAGTTTCCCTTTGACAAGAGCTGGGACACACATTCCCTTAAAGCTGCTATATTGAATCGATTTCCAAAGCTTTTACTATTTGAGTATGTCAAGGTGGGTAACTTTGTGTAGTGATATAAGTAAGCTTAAGCATTGTTCTACGTTTAATGCATTAATGATAATATCATTGCTGTTCCGTTTATAGATTTGGTGTGGCTGCACTATTTTTAAATACGCATCTATACTATTTAAGTAATGGACTTCGAATTTTTTGTAGAATTTTTTGGGTTATTGTAGACTTGCTCTGGTACTGCCCCGCTCCCACCCCTTTCTCCTTACTTGTGACATAAGCTTAACTTAACTACCCTTTCATTGAATTTACCCTTGACTTTTGCAAGAAGCGTGTAAGTTATGTGTGTTTTTCTTAACCTAGCCATGCTATGGAAAGCTAATAACTCCTAAGCTGGCTGAAGGCATAACTTTGGATGCAGAAAGAGTGACCAGGATGGCTGGTCAAGGAGCTGTTTATGTTAGATGACTGGTCCCTTTGGAATCTGAAGACGAGGGTGAAACCGAAGAGGAGCTAGAGAATTCAGTATTAGATGACAGTCCAAGGTGAACTTTTTCTTCTGAATTTTTGCATTGAGCAAAATAAAAGCTGTATAGATTTCTCCTAGCTTTTTTGCCTTACTGCAAAGGTAGCTTCCCAACGCAGACGGACAACCTTATATATGATAGACTGGCTTCCCAGCTCATACTAAGTTAAGTTGATTCGTAATAAACCCTTGATGATAAATCAGATGCAATGTATATATGAAGTTCATATATTTTGAACTGCGGTATTAAATATTTATCATCACGGGTTTATTACGAATCAACTTAACGGCCTGTTCCCAGTTGGCTTGTTAGCTCAATTGGTAGAGCGCTGCACTAGTATCGCAGAGGTCAGTGGTTCGAATCCCGTACAGGCCTAATCTTTTTTTCATGTCTGATTTTTGCTATTGCATAAATAGCGCTCTCTACTGCGAGGATCGTGCATCATACGTGTTTAATACCGCAGTTCAAAATATATGAACTTCATATATACATTGCAAAGAGTCTCCCCTCGTTCATGTTAAAACGTTACTCTATGAGAAGTTTCTGGTAAATTTCAAGCTATTTTAAGTTAATAAAACAAAAATGTGGTTTACGGAATTTTGATGATACAGACTAAAAAGCGGGAGTTAGATGTAAATTTCACGTCAGCACGGGTAATGAAATCAGTTGCCCCAAAATTTTATTACTGATTTTGGAAGTTAAGTGATGACTTTCACTGCCCATGTAGGAATAATGATCAGAAGTGGTTGGTCATCGGAGATATTGAGCCTTAAAATACCCTTATTTTTGGACTTTGTCAAAACCAGAAAAAATCGTCTTTACTTAAAGGAGATGTAAGGGAAGAAATGAAATGAAAAATTTAAAAAGCTCAATTTTCTTAAAGCCTGATAGATATAGAACATAACCCAGTTGATTGAATTTGTTGATGGCTTTTCGACTTGTCACAGCAGCAAACGGAGTTGGCTAATTAATTATGCAAAAAATGCAGGAAAAGGAGGTTTTCTTAGGGGGACCCTGAATCTCCCAGGAAATTATATATTTTGACCTGTTATTCTTAGACATTTGTTAACTCATGATACTTAGCATCTGTGCCAAGTTTGA
This sequence comes from Stylophora pistillata, assembly GCF_964205215.1. NCBI lineage: Eukaryota > Metazoa > Cnidaria > Anthozoa > Scleractinia > Pocilloporidae > Stylophora > Stylophora pistillata. The sequence continues at coordinate 30,548,294 of NC_142521.1, read as the reverse complement.
GCCAAATCGGTAATTTGAGCTTTATCGGTTCTGCCCGGTTTTCTCGTGGACACGCTCGTAAAAACTGAAATCAGGAAAGTTGTCGTCTTGTATATCAGCTACCACATTCAATGCTTCTTGTGGAAATGAAAATAAATTAGCAAGCACTAAGAAATTTGCTCAAGTGATGCTTCGAGAGTTGAGTAAAGGAAAAAAGCACATTTTCTGTCTGTGAAATGCGTTTGTATGTTTTCTTCTTTTTTTTGTTTTCCTGAAGTGTTCGAGCTATCACCCTTAAGCAAAAGATTCTCCTCCGAAAAAATTCTTGCTTGCACTCGACAGTTGCCGAGTACGATTTAAACCATCCGATGAAAAGGTCCGGAGGATAACGAACAGTAGCCCCTTTGTCTTAAAACGAATCAAACCATAACAACAGGGAAAGTTTGAGGAAGACTACAGAAGGAGTGGCGCCACTGCAATTAACTTTTGCTTAGATCGTTTAGACAACAGTGACGACAGACCACAAATTACTTGCGTCTCAGTTTATTTCATTTAAATGGAACGGTCTTTTGAAAGTTTGAAATTTGATGCTCTTTTTCTTTAACAAAATTGAAAACTTGGCATATCCACCCATTCAAAATATTAACTCTTGCATGCGTAGCATGTTTATGTTTTTTAAGATGCATGCTTTCCCCAGACCGAAAGACCAGTAACTCAATGCGTCCCTTTTAAACCAACCAATTCAAACTGTTGACTTTTGCATGCGTAGCATACCTATGTTTTCTAAGATGCATGCTCTACCCAGACTCCTAAGGCCGTGGGTACGCCTTGAAATTTACATATCCCCGTAATACTGGTTCCTTCGCTTGGCATATCCACGAGTAAAAAGTACGTATCATGTTGTCACAGCCATCACAATTAAATTTTACCAAATTCAGCACTAACCGGTACAATTTTTTCCATCACCACGGTATGCACATTTGCAGGTGCAGGTATAACTTCCGTCAGTGTTAGTACACAGGGCGTGCACGTGGCAGTCGTTGGCGTAGTTAGCACACTCATCTATATCTGAACAATAAAAAAGAATTGAGAGCGTACCAAATTGAAAATAAGTATGTGTCATCTCAGGAAATTGTGTAGTTTCGTCGACTGACTGGATTCTGCCTAAGAGGCCCATAACAGACAACCTCGTTCAGTCCCATCTTATTTGAGTCCTGTAAAATACTGAAAGCTAGTCTTCAATGTAACATCACGTAAAAGATATTTACCTTTTTCGCAATTTTCTCCCGTGTAACCAGCTTGACACAGGCAAATGTATCTCTTATCTGTAAATCCACTAAAACAGGTTGCACCATGGAGACATGGGTTACTAGAACATGGATTCTAAAGAGATATAAAAACATTTTGAGCGATGCATAGTCTAGTAAAATCCAAATGGATAGAAGAGTATTTTATCGTATAAACTGCGGTTTTCAACAAGGATTTCCAGCCCTGAGAAAAAATGTAACCACACATACGTAAAATTGCGACAATTTTACGTATGTTTGATATCACCAATTAGCTGATAGCACGTCACTCGCCTTTTTCTTCGCGTGGGAGGGTTATAAAATAAGTTCTGGCTTGCTGGTATGTCGGCTGATAATATCCTCAAAATTTCATATTTGCCCTCGAAGCTTCGCTTCTCGGCCAAATATTCATTTTTCGGAAAATCTCTCAGCCGCGGACATTATCAGCCGACATACCAGCCGCCCGAAGGGGTTTATTTACTAAATAACCTACGTGCTCTCAACTTATAATCTAACTTCGACAAATATGGTCAATGAATTCGTCAGCGAAGTCAAAGAAAAGGTGTGTGGGTGACCTGTGAAGCAATGGCGGAGAAAATCGTTTTGCTCGAGAGCTTACAAGTAAAAAAATAACAGAACTACAATAGAACACGTGACTCCCAGATCATCGAAGAGAAAGACAATAGATTCTATAGTGAAATATTTCAACGTGCGTAACGGAAATTTAGGTCGTTTTTATTTGCTAATATGATTCGTAAACTCTTTCACACGTCCGCGAGAAAATAACAACTTGCCGAATATGAGATCATCATAACCTCAAATTCGGCAAGCCTGAGCAGAATAATTGATACATTTTGGCTAAACGCCGAAGACTCAATCCAGATATCCCATGATAGTCAGTAGGCACTAGTTTTCATTTTTACACAACAACTCAGAGTGTCAAGCGATGAGCACTGGCTGGTTATGTCATGAAATTTTAAAAACAAACAATTTCTGTCAAAAGAGTTCCGCTATATCAAACGAGAGCCCGCTGTCATCGACTGTTATGCTCCGTTTGAGGGTTGGGCTTGGTTTTGTTTCTAGTCAGTTTCAGTCATGCCGAGGAAACTGGGATACAAGTTCGGCTGGATGGACCACTTAGTTGGATACAGATTTTATTTTACCTACAGTGGTCAGGAAATGGTCGGGGAAAAAAAGATTCGTCAAAGAAAGATTCGTCAAGGTCAGGAAAAGTCTGGGAACTTCACTTCAAGTCAGGAAAAAAATTTTTCCGAGAAGTTAGGAAATTTTTTTTTGAAACTAAATTGGGTTTCAGTGAATAAAAATAAGTTCTTATTGGGAGCACATGCGCTTAGTGGCTCTTCATCTATCAAATTCAAGATTTAACCGTAACTTAGGAAAAGTACGTAGATAAAAATGTTCTGGATTTTCTATATATTGTTATGTCAAGCGAGGACTATCAGCTAATTTGCCCTACATGAGACTTACTAATAGCATAAATGGAGGTCATTACTTGAGCTAATTATGGAATTTGTAGATTTGGTCTAAGAAGTTTTACATTTGTCAAGAAATTCATAAAGCCATGACTATAGCAACCATGTTGAATATACTTCTGTCTCAAAGCTAACTAAAAAACGTTATCTGTTATACAAAGTGTCATCACATCACGTTATTTTTTCGGATTTTCTAGGCTTTTTGTCTGTTCAAATTTGATAACAATTCAGAACTGATAACAATTCAGAACTGATAACAATGACTTGAAAACGCGATAAATTTGCATAAACGGTGGAAGACTTTTGAAAAGTTACAATTTACGCACCGCGGGTTTGAAAACATTTGAATCACTGGTGTAAACGACGATTAAACAACCAAATGGGAAACTGAGGTAATAATTCGTGAACTTTAGTACTAAAATTTTCAAAACGTTCGTGCCTACACGTTTTTAAATATTTGTTATCTAATTCATAGCTGGTTGTTTGGACATGAAAAGGAAACTCCTCCACAATTTGTTGAAATGAAATTTCTTAGTGATAAAAATGAAATAGAGATATTGTTATCTGTCTGCTGAAGTGTCAAAAAACAACATGAACGAGAGGTTTCGATCAAAACTGGACTTTCACATCTCAAAAAAACTATGGCCTGGCAACGTATCTAAGCTAGTTTGTCTTCAGAAAAGTGCAGTATCCATGTCATCCTTAACTGCATTTCAGTTTTCTACAAGTTTTCAGGAAACAGTGGAATATCTTTCTCTGTTTGTGAAAATTTTTTTTACTTCCGAAAACGCTTTCTTCTTCATAGTTCTTCTACATTTGAAAGAAACACATTTCTTTAACTATAATAAATTATGATAGACAATTCAAAGGCCGAAAGCACTCGGAAATTACGGGAGACTAACATTTTCGGCATTCGTTTTCATACCTGTTTTCTCCGATGAAGTTTATTTTTGCATTCCCATTGCTTAATGTGACAAAATGACGCTTTCTATACTAAACTTAAGTTCTCAACTTATTATCAAATATTTATCATCCCTTGCAGGATTGCAGGATTCAATCGATTTTTCTTCTAAATATGTTCGCCTTACGGATAAAGTTGAAGTTTCTTAATAAACCAACTTGAAAGTGTTATAAATATTTCATTTTAGCTCGAGCAGCTGGCAAGACATATTTCGTTAAGCCAGAAATTATAGCCGAAGTGTGGAGTTTAATCAAGAATTCCGGTCACAGCTTTTTTATTTCTTCATCTATCGTTTTCTCTCACTTCACTGATTTAAAAGTTCTGATGGTTCATTAGTTTAAACACTTCAAGAGCAGATCCTTTACAGTTCCCTTTAAAATTTGTTCGTGATGAAAATAAATTACAAAGCTTGGATTCGTGGGCTGACGTGTCAAACAGCGTTCGATCATAAATTACAAGGATTTTAATGAAATATCGTGTGTTGGTTTGTATGAGACTGCCAGAAAAAGTAAAGGGAAGTTTTTGAAGTGGATAAGCTCATTGAGAAGAGGAAAGTTGGCCATTTGAGTACAGGTCAGAACGAAATGTTCTTTCGATTTATTTGATTTTATTATTTTTTTTGGGATGATCGTGAGACATGTCTGTTCTTTCATTGTCAGAAAGAGGAGTATCTTGTGAAATGGAAAGGTTGGCCACTGCAAGCCTGCAGTTGGAAGTCAGAGGATCACCTCACACCACCCTTATTACGGTGATTGTTTGCCTTATATAATAACTGATTGAATTACTCAATGTCCTTCTTCTCGTCTTTTTTTTTCACCCCAAGAGTTCCAAACGGCGCGCTAACATCAATTTTATTCACCTTTTGACTCGCGTCACAGACCTCGTCGAAAAGGAGGGACTACGTGTAGTCTACAGCATCACAGGAAGTCCAGAGAGGCGAAATTTTGACATCGCGTGCTGTTTGTTATCATAAAAATGCACGCGTTTTCAGCCAATCAGAAGCGCGTTTTTTTTCATTTTTATCATAAAACCTGTCAAATTATTTAAAAGTCTTCCTGTTTAAGGGAGACATTTAAAAAAATATATAAAACTTGTGGGGAGTTGTGGTGTTTTGCATATTGTTAAAACTGCTCATCACGATCCACAGGTAAACGGAAGTTCAAATATTCGAAAAGGCTGGTTGCTAGGGAGTGACGTCATAAACCGGATAAGTTTCCATCATCGCCTTAACAGCCTTTTTCGATAATTGCTCGCAGTAATCTGAGTAGTTGCTTGAATTTGTACAATCTCTGTTTCCTGCTGGGTACAATGAAGCCTTTTTTTTATTAGGGGCTGGATCGGCCTATTGACATTTGGAGATTGGATTTCATATTAATATGCGAAAGCAAAAGCGGGAATGTTTAGTTTCCCGCGGTCGAGTGCAGTCATGGATCCCTTCAAACTTCGAAGGGTTGAATTGCTTCATTCTCCTCCAGATGAGTCAAGGGAATGGTTTATCTTAAATTTCAAGAAATGTGGCAAGATTCAGCAAGTTTTTTGAAGTAGCCTGTTAGTGGCACATTTTCCAAGCGTTTTGTACGATCCAGCTTTGAAAAATGGTGGAAGCTTGGATGGCCGATATGTTCAGAACAACAAAGTGGCCATCGCCTCTCTATTTGGAGTTGTTTCTACCATCTTCCGGCAGAAATTGGAAGAAGGAGAAGTGGTGAGATATCTTTGGTTGATTGATAAAATTTTTTCGCCGAAAATCAAAACGGAGACTAGCAAGACTCGACCAAGCGATGACTTTTGCGAGGAGCTGAAAGCTGTTCGTGATGCTACCGCAGCTATTCGAATTGAAAACGATCGACTTAGAAGGCCGACCTCAATCAAGCACGGAGTCAGCTAGAATTCCTATTAGAGGAAATAAAAGAATTAGGTAAGTAAGACCAGCATCAGAGTTAAAATTGAGGAGAAGGTCGCCGCGAGGATATGTGGACATCGATCAAATGTATATCGTAGCTGTCAGGTCCACAGTCCTGAGGTGGGGCGAATGCTCAACGACATCCTTGACAAAACTAAAATTAACAGCAGCAGCCTACTGCAAGCGTTGGAAACAATACTGGGGAACAGTAACCCTCAGTTTTTGCAATCTCTCAGAGTACCAGACTGGACCCTGCTGTTTTTCAAACTGCAGTCGAGGATCCTGGATCAAGAAAAGCTTGGCAAACGTTACTTAGCATTTCCAAGCTAAGACGAACCGGGGTAAGTCATATTTTTATTATGATTGGAAAAAGTGAGTTTGCTGTCTTATGTTTTGTTGTGAATGCTGGTTTTACGGTGTATCAGAACTCATCTCTGCTTGGCAGGAAAATCACATAATTGGCTGAGTTTGATTTTACGCTGAGCCTCTAAATCTTCTAGCTACGATCACTTTTTATGGCTACTTTAGGACAAATTTCGGGTTTGTTTCCTTGATAGGGTCTTGACAGTATTATAATTTATTTCATTTCTATTTTTCTACGATAAAAGAATTAAATCGCCAGAGGGATGCCATTGAGAAAACTGGAATAGTAGTTAATGGAAGATGCTTTAAAGTTAAATTTCCAGGTTATTTGTGTGTGCCAATCTTGACTCTTTATATTTTTTTTATCTTATTATTTTTTATTTTTGCAATGTTTTTGTGTTACATGTCTAGCTACGTGATGGTAATTATTGAATCCATTTTATGCTTGGCAGTGTTAGAAAATATCTGGAAAAGTATAACATTTGAGATCTTTGGTGTAGCTATTTTAACTTCAACTTCTTGTTATCTTCTTGTCTTTTTTCATGACAGTTACTCTTGGTTACAAAACACTGATAATGCTGCTCAATCAAAGAGTTGGTGATGCCAAAAAATATGTCAATGAACTTTGCAAGCAAGGATTGGACACAGAGTGCTGTGTATTCTGCAAAGTTATTAAGGTAGGTTATGCCTGCAATGCTAAATGACATGCATCATAGCAGAATTATACAATAACACAAAACATATTCAGCCTAACGGTATTTGTTATGCAATTTATTTATAATCAATTAGTGAGAGCTTTCTTGGCTTTCTTGACTTTACAGAAAGGCAGACGAAAGGTGTCCATAAAAGTGAACATATTTTATCAGTGGTGAACAGTGATTATATATCTACCATTAGTAGTGAACATTATATGACTTTAGTTCAGTTAACTCATTATTGAGTGATACATGCAATTTATTTGTAGGAATGTGCCTCTCCTGATGTTCCTTTTGGGGAAGCCTTTGCTGAGTGTTTCCTAAAGAGCAAAGCAAATATTGGGGGATAGGTACAACTCTGCATTTCTGCATTGACATGCATAAAAAGTTCCAGCTTGCAGTATGGAATTTCACTTTCTATTGGAATACATGTCTTTAAATCCCACTTGGGGTATTTAGTTTGATGGACAGTTGGTATACTGCCGGCCGACAGTTGGCCGACAGTCGGGTGACAGACTTTTAGGGGAGCTGTTCTTCACTTTTACCCAGTTACCAGCAAAAATATGTAAGCTTGGATTATAAAGGTGGAAACTAAATTCACTGTTTTTTTTCTGTCTGTTTCAGATGGAAGGGGTTAAGAGATGACTTGCTCTTTCTCCTTGAAGAGGAGCCATGTGATGTTAATTTATGTGCTCTGCCTGCAGTGTATAACATTTTAATTTTTAAATTCTGTGCACCCATTGTAGTAAGGCGTAGTCAACATTTTTTCATTTAAAAAAATCTATTTTCTTGAAGTCTTATCCTGTAACAATATTATTTTGTTTAGTGTTGCCGGGTCACTTCTGAGATATATATTTATTTGTCATATTTCTAAGATTTATATGGCATTCAGCGTAATGCCTGAGAGCTTCTGGGATATAGCAAACTTAGTTTTTCATTCACTGTTAATAGAGGGAAATTATGTCTTTCCTTTCTGGTTCACCCAGGCTGAAGTCCTTCATTCAGAGTAATGCCTGAGCACTTCTGGGATATATAACATACCTAGCTTTTCATTCATGGTCAATATAGGGAAGTGTTGTCTATCCCCTCTTGTTCACACAGGCTGAAGTGCAGACATTCAGAGTAATACCAGATCACTTCTGGGATTTATAACATACTTAGCTTTTCATTCATGGTCAACATAGCAAAGTGTTGTCTATCCTTTCTGGTTCACCCAGGCTGAAGTCCTGGCATTCAGTGTAATGCCTGAGCGCTTCTGGGATATATAACATACATAGCTTTTCATTCATGGTCAATATAGGGAAGTGTTGTCTATCTTTTCTGGTTCACCCAGGCTGAAGTCCTGGCATTCAGAGTAATGCCTGAGCGCTTCTGGGTTATATCACATACATAGCTTTTCATTCATGGTCAATATAGGGAAGTGTTGTCTATCCTTTCTGGTCCACCCAGCCTGAAGTCCTGGCATTCAGTGTAATGGCTGAGCACTTCTGGGATATATAACATACATAGCTTTTCATTCATGGTCAATATAGGGAAGTGTTGTCTATCCTTTCTGGTTCACCCAGGCTGAAGTCCTGGCATTCAGTGTAATACCTGAGCGCTTCTGGGATATACAACATACTAAGATTTTTATTCATGGTCAGTATAGGGAAGTGTTGTGTATCCTTTCTGGTTCACCCAGGCTGAAGTCCTGGCATTCAGAGTAATGCCTGAGTGCTTCTGGGATATATAACATACTTAGCTTTTCATTTATGGTCAATATAGGGAAGTGTTGTGTATCCTTTCTGGTTCACCCAGGCTGAAGTCCTGGCATTCAGTGTAATGCCTGAGCGCTTCTGGGATATACAACATACTTAGCTTTTCATTCATTGTCAATATAGGGAAGTGTTGTGTATCCTTTCTGGTTCACCCAGGCTGAAGTCCTGGCATTCAGAGTAATGCCTGAGCACCTCTGGGATATATAACATACTGAACTTTTTATTCATGGTCAATATAGGGAAGTGTTGTCTATCCTTTCTGGTTTACCCAGGCTGAAGTCCTGGCATTCAGAAAAATGCCTGAGTGCCTCTGGGATATACAAAACTCTTAGCTTTTCATTCATGGTCAATATAGGGAAGTGTTGTCTATCCTTTCTGGTTCACCCAGGCTGAAGTCCTGGCATTGACTGTAATGCCTGAGCGCTTCTGGGATATATAACAAAGTTTTACATAGCTTTTCATTCATGGTCAATATAGGGAAGTGTTGTCTATCCTTTCTGGTTTACCCAGGCTGAAGTCCCGGCATTCAGTGTAATGCCTGAGCGCTTCTGGGATATACAACATACATAGCTTTTCATTCATGGTCAATATAGGGAAGTGTTGTCTATCCTTTCTGGTTCACCCAGGCAGAAGTCCTGGCATTCAGTGTAATGCCAGAGCACCTCTGGGATATACAACATACTGAGCTTTTTATTCATGGTCAATATAGGGAAGTGTTGTCTATCCTTTCTGGTTCACCCGGGCTGAAGCCCTGGCATTCAGAGTAATGCCTGAGCGCTTCTGGGATATATAACATACTTAGCTTTTCATTCATTGTCAATATAGGGAAGTGTTGTCTATCCTTTCTGGTCCACCCAGGCTGAAGTCCTGGCATTCAGAGTAATGCCTGAGCGCTTCTGGGATATACAACATACTTAGCTTTTCATTCATGGTCAATATAGGGAAGTGTTGTGTATCCTTTCTGGTTCACCCAGGCTGAAGTCCTGGCATTCAGTGTAATGCCTGAGCGCTTCTGGGATATACAACATACTTTAAGTTTTTTCATTCATGGTCAATACGGGGAAGTGTTGTTTATCTTTTCTGGTTCACCTAGGCTGAACGGAAGTTCTGCTATTCACAGTAATGCCTTAGTGCTTCTGGGATACCTAACATTCTTATTTTCTTTGACATTCACAGGTTAATCTAGGAAAGTGTTGTCTATCGGCCTTAATGGTTCACCCAGGCTGAAGTTCTGGCATTCAGTTTAATGCCTGAGCGCTTCTGAGATATTTGACTTACTTAGCTTTTCATTCATGGTTAATATAGGGAAGTATTGTCTATCCTTTCTGGTTCACCCAGGCTGAAGTTCTGGCATTCAGAGTAATGCCTGAGGTTTTCTGGGATATATAATGTGAAGAAATTCTTGTGACGCAAACTTTTCTGTTTTTTTAGCTCTTCACCTATATCTACAGCAGAGCGACAGGAATAAATAGCCGTTTGAGACAAAAATTTGAAAAACAGCTTCATTTTCCGGTAAAAGTCGCCCTGGAAACCGCGACGGGAAGAGAACATCAAAACAAAAAATGCTGCCAAAAAAACTCAATAAATAACACAAGGCAAAACACTGCTGGTACATTTCTTTGCGAAGCTAGATCGTGAAATCTCTGATGCGACGTTTTTGTAGGACGTAAACACACGACGACGATTGATTTCCTGACAAACTGGGTAATATGAGATAATATAAAGTATGAGACAACACAAAGTAACGCGCACAGCCTCTAGTGATCGATATACCGTATTTCCTTGAATAAGCGCCCACCCCTCGGCCATTCAAACTTGTAACTCTGAATAAGCGCGACACCGGAACCCTTTCTTTTTCAGCTTTCATAACATTTTAAACTTTTACTACCCTAGATGAATATGTTGGGAGAGATTCTTACTTTAAGAGTTATATTACGCTGATGTATTACCTTTCCTTTTTATATGGCTGGCTTCGCAAGCGGTGCAAGATGCAGCGAGTTCTGTGAGCTGATTGGCTATTAACCCTTGCTTATTTCTCTTTTTCTGCGGTGGCCAGCGTTGCAGCCATTTTGTCTTTGTGTAACCTGCAGGCAAGCTCTCGCTTGGCTCTTAACGCTTGGCTCAGGTTTTAGTCCTCCTGCTTGGTCAATAACGCATTACTGGATCTACCGCGCTCTATGTTAATTTCCAAACCACCCTAGCGCACAGCGTTTGACTCAGTATTTAAAGTTGGTTTTTTCGGAAAAAGTGAACGTCCCACCCCTCTCAAGAAGCTTTTAGAATATAAAAATTCAAGGACTTTCCAAGGATTGGTTGAATTCATTGGGGGACTTGCCCTGAAATTCACGGACTTGCAAGACAGTACGAACCCTGTTAAAGTTCTAGGGAGTTTAAACTTGTTCGTAACGTGTCATTAAACGAAAGTTGGTCTTTGTCTGTTTAAAAGCTTTGTCAGCTTGTTCAACATCTATCTTGATTTGAAAACAATTATTACTACCCCCGGTCTCTGTTTATTCACGATTTTAATCATCGTTGCGGAGGAGGTAGCGCAAAAAGATTTTCAACACCAGTGCCTTAATCACATCGTACCCATAATGTCTGTAATCTCTCGCAACTATCTAGAGGATTCCGGCACCAATATAGGTCCTCTGAAGGCCAGTGACAAAGAATCTTATGAGTACTGCATAAATATAGTTTAAAAAAACTGGAACAGTGTGTAACCTCAGTATAAATGCGACATAAAATATCAGTGAGAAAAAGCCGCCATGTATTGTGGACTCAGCGTTAAACAGCAAAAGAATTATAGGTTGTAATACGCCGAGTTTATTCCCAATAACTGGTACCTGGATGCTCAAAAACTACAGCACCAAGCGTCAGCTGTCAAAGATTCCGAACACAGCGAAAAAAAGTCGGTTCTGGAATTTTCTTTGTCTCCGATCCGAAAACAAAAATCTGGTAAAATTGATTAGAAAACAAAACACTCAGGCCGCCAGTTAAATGTCGTAGTAAATAAGCGTCGCAGCCTCTGTTAGTATTAATGAAGTTAACTAAATCCGCAAGCATTGACTAAGAAATGTTTCTTCAACGTGACTGTAACTGCCGTAACACACTCCGGGCGAGCGCTTTGTCTTGTCACTATTTTTAAGCGCCGGCCATGTACACTTTTTTCGGATACGGCTTCTTTAATTACCTTTTCACGCCATAGGATGATGACATGATTGTGTAAAAGTTGACGCCTCTATCAGATTAGGAGCGAAATAAGATAAAAAATTTTACCCAAGCAAGCCACTGGTATCCAGTAGAGAATGCGGACTAAAAGTACGGATTCTCTGCTGGATACCTAGACTTTTTTAGGTTGCTAACGGCGCGAGGCTCGTTATGGGGCCACCAAGTATTTCCATAAGAATGAGTCCTTGGACTTTTCTCAAGACTGGAACTACAACTTTTCCTTTAATCTTTTGCATTTTTATGGTAAACAGATTGTCATCGGTTTTTGCTGGTGCAGGTGAGTGCAATTTGACAAAGATAGCGATAATTTGAGCCGTTTAGATATCCACCAGATGGGAGGTGTTCATGGAGACACAATTAGGATTTTCTGGACCAGAAAATACCTGCATTACATAATTATTTGGCGCTAGGTTTTTACAATCTGGACGTCTTGTTTTAGCAAAATTATGTCTCCGCGTCCTTAATTCTCTGTCTTTGCCGTTATCACTGTGAGAACGGTTATTGCGAACAAACTTCTAGAGGCAATTTACTGACAACTCAACTCGAGAAACGTATTAGCAATGTAATTTCTCATCTCATTGGGCTGGGAGGACATGGTTACTTGTTATTTTATGACAAATTTGAGTTTGTGGCTTTTTTTAAATTATGTAGAACAAAGAATGTGCTTTTTGAAGACAAATTAGCATTGGTACGTTGCCAGTCCATAGCGCAGTTAAGGTTCAAAAGTCTTTGTTGCTGTATGACACGTCAGCGAACGAATCCAAGCTTTGTAATTTATTTTCATCACGAACAAATTTTAAAGGGAACTGTAAAGGATCTGCTCTTGAAGAGTTTAAACTAGTGAACCATCAGAACTTTTAAATCAGTGAAGTGAGAGAAAACGATAGATGAAGAAATAAAAAAGCTGTGACCGGAATTCTTGATTAAACTCCACACTTCGGCTATAATTTCTGGCTTAACGAAATATGTCTTGCCAGCTGCTCGAGCTAAAATGAAATATTTATAACACTTTCAAGTTGGTTTATTAAGAAACTTCAACTTTATCCGTAAGGCGAACATATTTAGAAGAAAAATTGATTGAATCCTGCAAACCTGCAAGGGATGATAAATATTTGATAATAAGTTGAGAACTTAGGTTTAGTATAGTGAGCGTCATTTTGTCACATTAAGCATTGGGAATGCAAAAATAAACTTCATCGGAGAAAACAGGTATGAAAACGAATGCCGTAAATGTTAGTCTCCCGTAATTTCCGAGTGCTTTCGGCTTTTGAATTGTCTATCATAATTTATTATAGTTAAAGAAATGTGTTTCTTTCAAATGTAGAAGAACTATGAAGAAGAAAGCGTTTTCGGAAGTAAAAAAAATTTTCACAAACAGAGAAAGATATTCCACTGTTTCCTGAAAACTTGTAGAAAACTGAAATGCAGTTAAGGATGACATGCATACTGCGCTTTTCTGAAGACAAACTAGCTTAGACACGTTGCTAGGCCATAGTTTTTTTGAGATGTGAAAGTCCAGTTTTGATCGAAACCTCTCGTTCATGTTGTTTTTTGACACTTCAGCAGACAGATAACAATATCTCTATTTCATTTTTATCACTAAGAAATTTCATTTCAACAAATTGTGGAGGAGTTTCCTTTTCATGTCCAAACAACCAGCTATGAATTAGATGACAAATATTTAAAAACGTGTAGGCACGAACGTTTTGAAAATTTTAGTACTAAAGTTCACGAATTATTACCTCAGTTTCCCATTTGGTTGTTTAATCGTCGTTTACATCAGTGATTCAAATGTTTTCAAACCCGCGGTGCGTAAATTGTAACTTTTCAAAAGTCTTCCACCATTTATGCAAATTTGTCGCGTTTTCAAGTCATTGTTATCAGTTCTGAATTGTTATCAAATTTGAACAGACAAAAAGCCTAGAAAATCCGAAAAAATAACGTGATATGATGACACTTTGTATAACAGATAACGTTTTTTAGTTAGCTTTGAGACAGAAGTATATTCAACATGGTTGCTATAGTCATGGCTTTATGAATTCCTTGACAAATGTAAAACTTCTTAGATCAAATTTACAAATTCCATAATTGCTGAGGCTATTCCTCAACAAGATTTTATGTTAGTCCGTTCTGTTCCGTTCCTCGTTTTTTTTGTATGTCAGTAGACCACAATCCTTCAGTAGTAATTTTTTATTTTTGAGTCCCTTTACGCACGTGGAAAAGCGCTTGTGAATGATTTAGGTACGTAAAACTGTTTTCCTTTCTTTCGTTTACCGCCTTTCATCATGTGGTTTTTACGGCTCCCTGAGCCTCTTAATTTATGATGAAAGGGCGACCGGATGGTTTGTAAACATTGGAATTCTTCGCCGTCATTAAATTCGTTGGGTTAATGAGCTGTTCTGTTGTTATTCGACATCGACGCCGCTATATGTGTCCGACCCGGACATTGTTGTAAAAACCACATGGTTGTCATCGCTTCTTGTTGTGAAATTTGTGCTTATTTACGCTGTATGTGACCTGTAACTGGAGAATCGCCGATTTATCGGAAGAAACCGCCGTCGTTCAATATTTGTGTCATGTCGCAGCGTGGAATTATCCATGAAAGGTTAGAGTCGCGGGATAGATCTCGCCGAGGACATTTGTCGTCAATTACAAAGGTGTGTAAAACGCTAGATGAAAGTCTTAAAGATTTTGGAAACATTGTTGAGGTACGAACTCAACAATCTCAACTTAATACCGCATGGGAGAAATACTGTGCATGCTGTGATAAATATGATGATTTGCTTGACACTTCCTGTGAAAAATATCAGAGCGTTTTGAAAGACTATGACACTCAACGCGTAAGGGTACAAGCTTACAATGAAAACATTGAACAATTTGTTATTGACGCTTCCGAATTCTGCAATGCTCGAGTGTCTGAAGTACTGCTTCAAGTCATTCCAGTGAAGGTAATAAGCAATGCCGGCCGTCTAATCACGACCTATGGTGTTATTGACTCAGGGTCTGACATAACCATGGTTGACCCTACTCTTGTGAAGTTGTTAAACATTGAAGGAACACCAAGCAAGCTCTCTCTCACGACAGTGAACAGTGCTGATGTCGAAGAGAAAGGGATGAAGGTTAAGTTTAAAATTGCATCATTGGATAGCCAGAGTGACCATGTGATTGCCGTGAATTCTGCATGGGCTGTAAAGGATCTTACCATTCCCTTGAAACACACAAAGTTGACGAGATCTGTAGAACAATGACCACATCTACAGGAAGTGCCTTTCCCAGAGGTGGAAAGAAAGAAGATTTCTATCCTACTCGGTACCAACATCCAAGAAGTCTTCATACCTCTTGATGTAAGAAAGGGAAACCGTAATGAACCACTCGCCATTAAGTCGTGTCTTGGTTGGAGCATACTAGGTGGCTCCTCAAACCCACAGTCCCGTAGCCAAGGACAAGTTAACCTCATCAGTGGTGAAGATCTTTCCCTAAACAACCAGCTCGAGCATTTCTGGAAGATTGAGTGCTACGGTGCCACAAGGCCTGAAACCAAACCATTATCTGTGGAAGATCGAAGAGATCTAAAGCTCATTGACAACTCAATCAGCCTGCTAGATGGCCATTACCAGATGGGCCTTCTGTGGAGAGATGACAATCGTGTACTTCCTTACAACCGACCTCTAGCCGAAGCAACATTACAGTACTTGAAGAAGCGCTTCCTTCGCGACCCTGAGCTGGAAGTTAAATACAGAAATGTGATTCAGGAGTGCGTAAATAAAGGGTACGCTAGAAAACTGAGCCAAGAAGAAGCTGCTGCAGTTAGTAATATCACGTGGTACATTCCGCACCATCCTGTAACAAACCCTAACAAGCCAGGGAAAGTGAGGGTAGTGTTTGATGCCGCAGCAAAGTTCAACGGAATGTCTTTAAATGATCAGCTATTGCAAGGGCCTTGTCTTACAAATGACCTTACTGGGGTCCTAATTCGCTTCCGTGAAGAAGAGGTTGCCTTTTCCGTGAATATAGAAGGTATGTTCTACCAGACCAATGTGACGCCAAGCGATACTGATGCGCTGAGATTCCTGTGGTGGCCTAGCAGTATCAACGATCCACCAGAAGATTACAAGATGCTGGTCCACATTTTCGGTGCAAAATTCTTCGCCCTGTTGCGCCAACAAAGCTTTAAGTATGACTGCACAAGACAATGAAGGAGGATACTCACCTGAAGCCATCAGAACGATTCATAGAAACTTCTATGTTGACGATGTGTTTAAGTCCGTTCCAACCACAGCACAGGCTGTTCATCTGACAACTGACCTAACTAATTTGCTAAGGAAAGGAGGCTTCCGGCTCACAAAGTTTGCGAGCAATAGTCGAGAGGTATTGCAATCTATCCCGTCAGAGTTGAGAGCAAATCCACTACTAGACTTAGATCTAGATCAGTTACCATTAGAGCGAGCATTAGGTGTGTACTGGGCTGCACAGCCTGACACTTTCAAGTTTAAAGCTGTTCAGACGAAAAAACCGTCCACCAAGCGAGGGGTGCTTTCGATCGTAAGTTCTTTGTTTGATCCACTAGGATTCCTTTCACCCTTTGTTTTTTCCGCCAAGCTTATGCTGCAGGAACTCTGGAAAGATAAACTCCCTTGGGATCGGCAAATTCCGGAACCGTACCTCTCTCAATGGCAACGTTGGCTGGCTGAACTACCACATGTTGTTGCAATTGATATCCCAAGGTGTTACAAGACTCAGTCATTTTACAACACATCGACCGTCCAGCTTCATAACTCTGCCGACGCATCCAGACGCGGTTACGTGGCAGTTCCATATTTGCGTTTCGTTAATAAGAAAGGAGTGATTCCTTGTTCCTTTGTCATGGGAAAAACCCGCAATGCTCCCATTAGAGAGTGGACTATCCCTCGCCTTGAACCACAAGCCGCAGTATTAGCAGCCCGTCTGAGCAAGACAATATTGAAGGAATTCGATCTACCAGTAGATCAAACCTTCTACTGGTCCGACTCAATGACATCTTTACAGTATATCAAGAACGAAACGAGGCGTTTTCAAACCTTTGTCGCCAACCGCGTCACCGAAATCCTTGAAACAAGTCTTCCAGAGCAGTGGCACCATATTCCCGGTGTCCTAAACCCTGCTGATGAAGGTTCACGAGGTGTTAGTGCCCAATATTTTCACGCCGAATGTCGCTGATGGTTAGGTCCAAAATTCCCCTGGGGAACCTGAATGTACGTGGCCAAGTGTGTTAGTAAAGGATATTCAAGATGACGATGTGGAACTATGGAAGTCACCAAACGTTATGTTCGTCTCAAATGCGTCGCAGATTGACACCTTGCTGCAGCGCTATTCATCGTGGTCCCACCTACTGAGAGTAATGTCTTGGGTGCTTCGTTTCGTAAAGAGAGTTCGAAATGAAACTCCAGAGTATCCTAAGTCAAGTACACTCAAGCTGGTAGAATTGCAGCAATCAAGTCGAGAAATTGTGCGTTTAGTTCAGCGACAACATTTGCCTGAGGAGTACTTGTGTCTGAAAGAAGGCAGACAAGTGAAACGTCACAGCAAGTTCGCTAATCTCAGTCCAATCTTTATTGACGATGTTATACACGTGGGAGGTAGGATTTATCGCGCACCAATCGCCTTCGAAGCCGCACACCCAATGATCCTTCCAAAATCCCATCACGTTTCCGTCTTAATAGTTCGCTAATACCACCACGTACTGGGTCATGCAGGCCGCGAACATGTGTTATCCGTAATCCGTCAGCGTTTCTGGATCATGAGGAGAAGAGCTCTCGTGCGCCGCGTTCTAGGTAGTTGTGTGAGCTGCGGCAGACGTAACTCGCCTCCTCTTCACCAAGTTATGGCTGATCTTCCCAAGGAGAGGTTAGTACCTTACCAGCCTCCGTTCACTTTCACAGGTCTGGATTGTTTCGGACCGTTTTACGTAAAGCGAGGTCGCAGTGCAGTGAAAGTATATGGCTGCATATTCGTGTGCTTCAATAGCCGAGCAGTACATATTGAAGATGTCTGTTCACTGGAAACGGACACTTTCATCCAAGCCTTGGTTCGATTCATCTCGGTTCGTGGTCGCCCAAAGGAGATATGGTCGGATAATGGTACAAATCGTACTGGTGCTCAGAAGGAACTTCGCCTGTCGGTTCAAAATATGAACGAAGAACGCATCAAGAGTGAATTACATTCTCGTGAAGTAGAGTGGTACAGCTTTAAACTACCAGAGTGGCGTTTTCAACCTCCTGCCGCAAGCCACATGTCAGGAGTTTGGGAAAGGCTCATTAGAAGTGTCAGGAAAGCTATGAAGGCTGTTCTCGGTAGTCAGGGTGCGCTGGTTAGTTTGGAGACGTTGCGTACAGTCTTTGCGGAAGTCACGTCAATCTTAAACAGGCGTCCTATTTGTCCTTCCAGTGACGATCCCAGTGATTTAGAGCCGCTCACTCCCAATCATCTTTTGCTTCAACGCCGAAACTTAGTCGTGCCTCCTGGAGTTTTCGTTGAAAGGGACTTGTATTCCCGTGAACAATGGAGACACGCTCAGTTCATTGCTGATTGTTTCTGGTCTCGCTGGATCCGCGAATATGTTCCGACATTACAGCAGCGCCACAAGTGGTTACTGAACAAACGGAACTTAGCAGTTAACGACCTGGTCCTTGTTGTGGACAATACCGTGCCCAGGTCCCGCTGGTTGTTAGGTCGTGTAACAAGGGTTTTTCCAGATGAAGAATTACGTGTACGCACAGTAGAAGTGAAGACGAAGAGCTCGAGACTTGTTCGACCCGTGACGAAGTTGTGTCTTCTTGAAGAGGCAATATGATAAACCAAGAGAAGATGGGAGCGCTGCACAGCATGAAATTTTGAATTTACGGTTCCGTAAAGACGTCGTAAAGAAAGCGTTAAGATCCTCTTTACTTATCTTTACGAGCTTCTTTAGACTTTCGTAAAGAAAGTCTTTACGCGATGTAAACGGTTGAATGTAAAGATCACGCAATGAGACTATAAACGGTTTCTTTACGCGTATTGTAAAAAATCGTAAGTAGTGTAAGGCGTCTACTCCGGCAATCCCGCGGAGCCTGGGACCGAGTTTAAATAAGAATTAAAAAATCGCTCGGCCAAAGTATTGGGTTCGAGTTTACTTTATGCAAATGAGATTTATGCAAATGAGTTCGAAGTATCGAAGTGCCGAAGTAGTGCCGAAGTATCGAAGTATTGGCCGGAGAGATGATCAGTCATGTGAGCAGTCAGTCAGGTCATCACCCTTTCACGGATTATAACGTAGACGTAAACGTGATCGGCAGATGTCTTATATGTGTTAGAAGTGTGTAAGGATTTGATAAGTTTATATATGAGACAGTGTGGTACTCACCATCCATGTGGGATGTATCACATCTAAGACTGCGCATGTCTACAAAACTTTAGGCATGCGTTTTTTAAAAAAAATTGGTAAAATACTTCATGTAAGTCTAGTCATCCTATTATTTTTCCTTTCTCTGACATGCATTTTTCCATTAACATTTAAATTTTTGAAATCTACTGAGGTAGTTTTTTTTTCCAATAAATAATAAATAAATTCCTGGACACGTAGACAATGTGGTTTTCCAAATTTGTTGGTAAACATCTTTAATCTTCATTAAAGACTTAAATAAAATGCAACTTGAGGGGGTGGCAGAAAATGCTGAGTATTCTTTGTTTTTACGTGACGTCATCGATATTCTAAAATGATAAATCGCAGGGCCCCTGAGTTTTCAGCTTTCTTCGGTTATTGAACATCCTAAATGCATCTCCTTTTGAAGGTTTTCAGCTCTTACAGCTCTTATACTCTTACAGCGATTTTTAGCAAAAAAAAAACTAATCTCTCGAGCTCGAAATGGGGAGCGCCTATTTTAAGTTATTAAATATATTGACGCGGACAGCAGGTTTATGCCTGTGTATGAAACAACGTAAAAAAAGAGATTCTGATAAAAACGAACATAAAATTTAAGGACGTGTAAACTTATTGTGCGTAAAGAATGATAAAGGTCCGTAAAGAATAGTGCGTAAATAATCGTAAAGGATGTTAAAGACGCGTAAAGTGTCTCCAGCGAAATTGCACACAAGAGGTATGAGGCAGCAAACAGTGAAGTAAAGCGTAAGATCAAACAAGATAAAAGGGAATATTATGATACCCTAGCGACGAAGGCAGAAGAGGCTGCAGCACATGGCAATATGAGGGACCTCTATGATACCACCAGGAAGTTGGCGGGTAAATTTCAACAGACTAGCAGCCAAGTAAAGGACAAAGAAGGTAATATCTTGACTAGGGAAGATGAGCAGCTTAAGCGGTGGGCACAATACTTCAATGATCTCCTCAATCGTCCTCCCCCGCCAGAACTTCCAATAATACCGGAGGCTTCAGCTGAGCTGAATGTGAACTGCGGGAAGCCATCCAAATTAGAGATTGTGCGCTCTATCAAGATGCTTAAGTCAGGGAAAGCAGCTGGCCCAGATAACATACCTCCAGAGTCCCTGAAAGCTGACCCCGACCTATCAGCAGATATCCTCTATGGCTTGCTTGGAAAGATATGGGAAGAGGAGGAGATGCCCCAGGACTGGAACGAGAGCTACATTGTAAAACTGCCAAAGAAAGGTGACCGCCGGGAGTGCAAGAATTACAGAGGTATATCCTTGATGTCAACGGCAGGCAAGGTGCTGAACAGAATTATCTTGCTTCGTCTTCAGGGGGCTGTGGATGCTACACTAAGAGATCAGCAGGCTGGCTTCAGGAAGGACCATTCCTGTATCGAACAAATAGCCACACTTAGGATAATCATTGAGCAGTCAATTGAATGGAACACTTCTCTTTACGTTAATTTCATCGACTTTGAAAAGGCTTTTGATAGCCTCGATAGAAGTGTTCTTTGGTGCCTTATGAGACACTATGGCATACCAGGGAAATTCATTCGAATCATCAAAAATTCCTATGATAAGATGACTTGCAGAGTCCTTCATGCTAGTGGATTGTCAGATAGCTTCGCGGTCAACACTGGGGTCAAGCAGGGTTGTTTGATGGCACCGTTTTTGTTTCTACTTGCTATGGACTGGATCATGAAGGAAACAACTAGAGAACAGCGAAATGGGATCCAGTGGAACTTATTGGAGCAACTTGAAGATCTAGAGTTTGCTGATGATATCGCCCTGGTGTCAAGTAACAACCAACAAATGCAGGACAAAACAGCACGGCTAACAGCTAATTCCATCAAGTTAGGCCTGCATCCGAATGTGAGTAAGACCAAGGTTATGAAGGTCAACTGCACCAACAACAGACCAGTTAAAGTGAGGGATACCATCTTGGAGGAAGTAACATCTTTTGTCTACCTAGGCAGTGTAGTCAGCATTGACGGAGGTTCCGATGAAGATATCAAGGTCAGGATAAACAAAGCCAGAGTAGCTTTCAATATGCTGAGGAAAGTGTGGTCCTCCCATGTCATCTCACGGAGAACCAAATTTAGAATTTTTAACACCAATGTCAAAGCAGTCCTCCTCTATGGCTCTGAAACGTGGAGAACAACTAACCAAACGTCCCAGAAATTGCAGACCTTCGTCAATAAGTGCCTTAGGCGAATTTTAAAAATCAGTTGGACTGACAGGGTAACGAACGAGATGCTGTGGGAATTAGCAGGCGAGGAACCAATCATAACTCAGATCTCAAAGAGAAAGTGGAGATGGATAGGTCACATCCTAAGGAAACCGGCTAACAACATCACCCGGCAGGCACTACGTTGGAACCCTCAGGGCAAGAGAAAGAGGGGTCGTCCCAGGAACTCCTGGAGAAGAGGTGTAGAGTCCCAAATGAGAAACTGGGGCCACACTTGGGCCACTTTAGGAAGATTTGCCCAGGACAGAACCCGATGGAGGACGGAAGTGGTTAATGGCCTATGCTCCAACCGGAGCTAAGGGAATATATATATATATATATATATATATATATATATATATGAGACAGTGTGGTACTCACCATCCATGTGGGATGTATCACATCTAAGACTGCGCATGTCTACAAAACTTTAGGCATGCGTTTTTTAAAAAAAATTGGTAAAATACTTCATGTAAGTCTAGTCATCCTATTATTTTTCCTTTCTCTGACATGCATTTTTCCATTAACATTTAAATTTTTGAAATCTACTGAGGTAGTTTTTTTTTCCAATAAATAATAAATAAATTCCTGGACACGTAGACAATGTGGTTTTCCAAATTTGTTGGTAAACATCTTTAATCTTCATTAAAGACTTAAATAAAATGCAACTTGAGGGGGTGGCAGAAAATGCTGAGTATTCTTTGTTTTTACGTGACGTCATCGATATTCTAAAATGATAAATCGCAGGGCCCCTGAGTTTTCAGCTTTCTTCGGTTATTGAACATCCTAAATGCATCTCCTTTTGAAGGTTTTCAGCTCTTACAGCTCTTATACTCTTACAGCGATTTTTAGCAAAAAAAAAACTAATCTCTCGAGCTCGAAATGGGGAGCGCCTATTTTAAGTTATTAAATATATTGACGCGGACAGCAGGTTTATGCCTGTGTATGAAACAACGTAAAAAAAGAGATTCTGATAAAAACGAACATAAAATTTAAGGACGTGTAAACTTATTGTGCGTAAAGAATGATAAAGGTCCGTAAAGAATAGTGCGTAAATAATCGTAAAGGATGTTAAAGACGCGTAAAGTGTCTCCAGCGAAATTGCTCAAAATACATAAAGTTTTACCTAAGACAGACGAAACACGATTATGTCAATTTTTGGGGGGTTACTAATTAGAAAGCAGTGAGTTGTATCCATCTTTGACCCATATTCTTTACGAATATGTAACATTGTTTACGTATTCTTTACGCGTTCCTTGCATTTACGCGTCTTTACGGAATGCGTTACTTTTCCGTAAAGAAAACGCCATATATTTACGGATCTTTACGCAAATGCTAAAGATACGTAAATTCATCATTTCATGCTGTGCTGTGAACATTGGCGTACCTAAACACTGAACACTGAACACTTAGGTTGAGATCAAATTTCTTAACTGCTGGGTTTTCTCAGCCCTATCCCCCGGGATGTTGAGGCTATTCCTCGTCAAGGTTTTATGTTAGTCCGTTCCGTTCCTCATTTTTTTTGTACGTCAGTAGACCACAATCCTTCAGTAGTAATTTTATTTTTCGAGCCCCTTTACGCGCGAGGAAAAGCGCTTGTGAATGATTTAGGTACGTAAAAACTGTTTTCTTTTCTTTCGTTTACCGCCTTTCATCATGTGGTTTTTACGGCTCCCTGAGCCTCGTAATTTATGATGAATGGGCGACCGGATGGTTTTGTAAACATTGGAATTCTTCGCCGTCATTAAATTCGTTGGGTTAATGAGCTGTACTGTTGTTATTCGACATCGACGCCGCTATATGTGTCCGACCCGGACACCCCCCCGTCTCTTTGAACATACCCCTGTTACCGCTGTCAAGTTCCCAAACTCTTAGAGAACCTCTTTCTTCTCTGGAGTAAAACCTCCATTTCTTTGCCAACATCACCTTTTTCAAAAACTTTTTTCAGAAATTAGACATTACTCTTTGACCATTAAAACTTGACCAAAAATCTAAATTTGAAGAAAATTGACCATGTGAAGGTATGCGGAAACGTATTTTTCAGTAGAAGCGCAAATCTCATAATCTGTCGTGCTAAATATTTGGAGGTCACTCTCAGCGACCCGTGTTATTCCGGTGTTCGAGATGTATTAAAGATTATCATTATGTTTCCTCCATACAATTTGTCAATGTCATACCACAGGCGTCCCAAGCTCACGTCTTGAGCAAAAGCGAGGGATTATTTCATGAAAGTGTCACGCGCTGTGTGACGTGGTGTTAATTACGCGAGCAACCGTTGAGAATCTGAATGCGTTATAAGGAATAGTATGGGGAACAAAATATGGCCATTTAAAACACTAAATATTCCCAAATATGAATATTTTACACGTTCGATTACTCTCTACCGCACGGGCTACGAATTGCGGTAGTTTCGCCAACGAGTTGTTTCGCTAACGTCTTGTTCGCCAACGTGTTAGGTTGATTCGCCAACGTCCTATGTCGATTCGCCAACGTCCTACTGGTCAATTCGCCAACGTCAGATATCCAAGACTAACGAAAAAAAAGTTGCTTATTGATGTTTAGAATGCAATCCTGATCCTTGAGTCACTACCAGTTTCACTTGATTGACTTCAGATCAATTTGCACGTTTTGACAGTTGTTGCAACAACCGCACCAATTCATTAATGTATTTCGATATAAATTAACATTCTATCTTCAACTTTTCCAGCCTTATAATCGAGTAATAAATAAAATGGAACGTCAACTAAATAACAACAGCAATTTTATTATAATATATAGTATCAAATATTTACAAGCACAAAAAACCTATGAAATACTTATCTGAAACCAATTTGTCATATTTACAGAGAAGTTTTAGTTCGCACGAACTGGTCCGTTAAGCCGAGAACAAGTCTTGAGTAGTTGGGCGGCAGTCTTTTCGTTGTTCTCGTACTTTTTCCAGCTTGCAAATAGCTTAGCCTGGATATTCCTAGTTACACTACGTTGAATTCTTTTAAGTTTATTGCCTGATACAAGCCTGATTGTCACGGCTGTAAGTTTTGCCTCCCTATCAAGCAACTCGATTAAAAAATACATCGGCAAGCCGCATTGTCCCCCCGCTCGGCGATTGAGTGCGTTATGCCAACCTTCAAGATCATTATTGGTCCGGATCGGCTGTTTGTAGACGCACCAGTTTCTTGGAGCAAACACCTGGCTTTCGATCCACTGTCGCATGACGTAGTCAACGAGACTCTTCAGCTGCTCTGTTTGGGCCTGGGCCTTGATGCGAACGAACATCGGCAGGATCTCTCTAAACGGAAGGAATCGTGGGGCCATTAGCTTTCTGATATACTTGTACACCGCATCGTCACCAGAGTAAGCCGTCTGAAGGCCAAGCTCTTGTACCATAAAGTAAAATAAAAAATATAAAAGTTATAAAAGATAATGCTCTATCAGTTGTTACAGTATCAGATGATATCAGAAAGTAACCGTCTTGTCTCTCCCTTTCAGTTCTATCATTATTAAAGTTGATATCTCAGTTTAGTTGTTGCTTGATATCTGTGCCCCTCTTCTTAAATGCAGGAAGAGAATCTTTACGTCTTAATTCTAAAGATAATTTATTCCATAGTCTGTAAAATCTGACTAAGAAAGACTTTCCATTTGGATTAAACTTCAGGCAGGTTTATATCGCCCCAAAAATTAGATAACATTTTGACACTTAAATTTTACCTCTCGAGGCTGTTATCATCAGTAAGTCTAAAACTTTTAGACTGGTCCAGTACAAATGCTCTTTTGCAAACTTGCCACTAACATGTCATTTTAAGATAAAAACTATGTGACCGTTAATCGACAGTCATCCATAGATAAATCAATGAGTGAAATTTTCCAATATAACATGTAAGTATTATTTTATCGCCAAAACGCAAGTGTGAACACGTAAAGATTTTAGGAATGTTCTCTGGTTGGCTTAACGAAACTCAACGACCTATGACCGTTGGAAACTATTCAAATAATAAAGTTCCTTACAGTGTACCTACCTTTGGCTAGGCCCTTTTACAGTGTACCTACCTTTGGCCTTTGGCCCTTTTTAGATCCGCTACAGAGCTTTGCCAGATTCGAGTACAGGCTGCTAGGGGGACTCAACAACGGTTTAAGTAATCAAGCGATGGAGGCCTTTACAACAACAAAACAAAACGGAAGTTACTGCTTCGAAAGAAGATTAGAAGCAATTTTGCTCTCAACTTCTCAAGTAGCTTAATCTGACATGGCAAAGAACCTCTCTATCTAAATGGTAGATGGCCTAAGAGTTGGCATACAAAAGAAGTCATTAAAAATTAGCAATGTCATTAAAAACGTGATATCCCATGACTATTTGAGTTTGTATACTTTCCGCCCTACCCAATAAACATGAAAACAAAAATCTAGTAAACCAGCCTAGAAAACAACTCCGATACAAAGGAATAACCGTGAAAGCGAGGTTAGTCCAAAACCTGTTCAGATTTCAAGTTAAGGACAGAACCATTCATTCTTAAACAAATTCTTTTAATTGCTAGATTGAATTTGCCCATTGGGCATCGTAAATACATTAGCATATTTACGGAGGCAAATCCTGGGAACTACAGCTACTTGAGGTAATATTCAATTTTCGCATAAGGTAATGAAATTCTAAGAGCTCTTGACAGTGTGACTATGATGTACAGATTCGGCTTCGTTAGCCAAATAAAGGGATGGTTTTATTGTCGAATACGAGTTTCACTTCTGTTTTTAATTATTTATTACTTTAAAGAGTATTCTCAAACATTGTGTAGTTGCATTAGCGAACTCAAAAAAAGTTACAATGGCTACTCTTGAGGAGTAGCTATTCTCTAGGAATAAAAAATGAACTGCTTCGCTGTTTTATTTGACATATTATAAACCCTAGTCTGAGCTCACTGATCTTTTGTACAAAGTTTCAAGGAATGTTTTAAGCGTGGCAATTTTAAAGAAACATGTCCTACACCTGGCTGATAAATACTGGATCAATTCCAAAAAAATTCCGATGTAATATTAAAGTAAA
This sequence comes from Stylophora pistillata, assembly GCF_964205215.1. Classification (NCBI taxonomy): domain Eukaryota; kingdom Metazoa; phylum Cnidaria; class Anthozoa; order Scleractinia; family Pocilloporidae; genus Stylophora; species Stylophora pistillata. The sequence goes on along the minus strand of NC_142521.1, from coordinate 30,521,969 downwards.
AAGTTGTAAAATGCTATTTAATTTGAAAAATAAAGAAAACTTCAGCGTCAAAGTGCAAACCTGTTCTACTTCCTTGCTGAAGCCGGCTTCAAATCTTTATCAATAAATTCAACATATCAAAAAGTGGTCCGTGAGCCCAATATACTTACAATCTACCAATACGTCACCCAACCAACAGAGTATCAGCATCATCAAATTACCTGCAAGTTTCAGCAAATTTAATCAACGCCACTTCCTAGCTAGTTTCAATAACAAAAGCAGTTCATTGTTTTGGGAAAAAATTCAGAAAGCACTGTGTTTTGTTGAAAACATTTTTTAGGCTTCTTGTTTTCCAAAAATTCGTACCTATTCCTTTGAATATGTTTACTTTTGTCTATTCTAAGATGATATGATAGCATTGAATAGAAAGTTTCGCATTAAACTCTATCTGAAAACCTTAGGATAAAAATGTTTTTCAGTCTGGGAGAGTAACATAAGATAAGATAAAATTTAATTATCTAGACCAATAATTAAGGACGAGAAGAAAACTCGCGAAAACTATACATTGTTCAATAAAGCACTCCATATCATCACGATATACGGAGTGACTCCAACAGCGGTAGCCAGCTTAGATTTCCTTAAAAATATTAAATTAAAATAAAAATAAGCAAGCATACCGAAACAGTAACCGATACACTTTTAGAAAATCTGGGTTCTGTTTCTCTATTATATGTCTATCTGTCTATCTTCTGTCTATTTTCTGATGTTTTAGTCACCTTAATTTGGATTGGTTAAACTACCAACCTGTTTTTTTCTTAGAATTAAATTTATCACACTTTTCGTTGCTGTAATAGCAAGCCATAGCCACTGTCCCGCTGCGATCTTAAACTCACTCTACTTATCTGGACGGCAATTCTGTTCGACAAGAATATTCGATTTGACAGAAAACGTGTTGCTATTTCGATTTTTGCTAATATGCTAATTTTAAATAATTTTTTCATGTTATCTTTCAGCAGTATTGTTGAAATATATACAAATTAATCGAATGGAGCCTTACACTGCTGTAAAAAGTAAAATATTTCATAAATCCGAGCTTTCGCCGATCAACGGCATCATCAGGGATAAGAAAATATTCCGGGAGCGTTAATTATCTTTTACACCCTTTGTTTAGACGGTCTATCATTAGAGCCTTTATTATGTTCCATTCACAGTTTATTTCTACAGCTTTCACAAATAGTCACGTCTTTCACACACTTCACCACACACTCTTTTTACACACACATATATATAGCGCTCCCGGAATATTTTCTTATCCCTGATGATGCCGTTGATCGGCGAAAGCTCGGATTTATGAAACATGTTACTTTTTACAGCAGTATAAGGCTTCATTCGATTAATTTGTATTTATTTTAAATGTTTACCAATTGTTAAATTTCTTATTTTAGTCAGTTATCTTTTTAAAATATGAATTTCGTCAAATAATTACGGAGGCTTCTGAATTAGATTACTCATATATATGTTTCATGTTTAATTTTTCTTTTGTTACTTCCTGGTTTTAGATTTCATGTTTACTGGCTGGGGTTGAAAACACAAATTCAGAGAATTGTGACATTGTTAATTTTTGATCACATCCTCTGTAAGACAGACGTTGGGCGCTCCACTATTTAGATGTAGATGTTCTTTGTTTTGTTGGATTTAGTTTATCGAGACGTTACGAGCAAAATCGTTAATTTAAAGTTGAGCGATGTCGCATAGTTAATAAAAATTGTTACTTTTTAATGACATCTTTTGTATGACAGATGTTGGGCCGACCACCCCCTGTCTTGTTGGATCTAGCTTATTGAGATTCCAATTGCAATATCTTTAGTTTTAACTTCTCTTTCGAAGCAGTAACTTCCGTATTTTTTATCTTGCTATATAGGACCTCTTTAGCCGGATTATACAAAACTTTGTTTAGTCCTATTCGCCGTCTGTACTCCAATTTCGCAAGCTCCTGTGAAGGATTTAAAAAGTGCCTCACATACGGTAGGTACACTTTGAGGATCTATATTATTGTGAGAAGTTTTCAACGGTCATGGTGCGCTGAGTTTGGCTGCACCAGCCAGCGAGTATTCCTTAAAATCTTCATTGTATTGTTACCCGCGTTTTGGCAATAAAATGATAAATCACAATCTAAGTCTTTAGCATTGAGTTTATTTCAATCAAATATTTGTGAAGGTGTAGTCTGATCGTGCGGGTGAGTGTAGTCCTGAGAAGGACTGTTGTCGGTGGTAGTGACTGACGTTTCGACAACCTGTGCGGAAGTCATCGTCAGAGTCAAGTGAATGATTGTTGTCAGTAGAATGTTCTTATTCCAGTTCGTGTGAAATGATCGGTTGGTTTTGCCGTGATGTTATTGGCTGTAAGACTCAAGTGACGTAAGGCGGTCGTGATTGGTCTGTTTCGATCTGTCGGTAAAGTTAGGTCGTTCTTTTTCGGTCGTTTGTGATGTTTATGTCCTGAATGAGTCGTTTGTATGGAGCGGGTAGTTGTTGACATCTGTTTAGGGGAGTCTGTTCTAAGTTAGTAAACCAGCTTTCCAGAGTCAGTCGTTGAAAATAGTCAGTGCTGTAGGTTAGGCATTGCGCAGATTCCCAGTCAATGTTGTGGCTGGTAAGTCGATGCTGTTCAGCAATGTGATTGCTGACATCACCTTTCCTCGTCGCCCGTCTGTGTTCAGTCAGTCTTGTTGTGAGGTTTCTGCCAGTCTCACCGATGTAGGAGGCTTGGCAGTCGGAACAATTGATCTTATTAATTGTTCCCTGTCTGTTCCTCGGTTCGTCTCTGTCTTTAACGTTGGTTAGTAACTGACGTAGTGTGGGGATGGGTTTGTGGACGACGCGGATATTGAAGGGTAGTAAGATGCGCGAGATGTTTTCAGACATGCCTTTTATGTACGGTATGGTTGCTGTAGTCGTAGGGATTGCGGTGTCGTTTGTTTCGGTAGTGGTAGTGGGTCGGTGAGTGTTTCGTCGGATGAAGTCGTTGTTGTAGTTGTTCTTCGCAAAAACACGGTGAAGGTATTTGTTCTCGTCGGATAAGCTGTCTGTCGAGTCGCATACTAGTTGTGCGCGTCGTGTTAGAGTTCTGATAGTTGTGGCTTTGTGTGATGTAGGTTGTAGGATGACTCGTCTAGTAATCTGTCGGTGTGTGTCGGTTTCCTGTAAACTGTCGTCCGTAATGAGTTGTCGTTGTGGCTTACCAGACAGTCTAGAAAAGGAAGTTTGCCATTTTCTTCGACTTCTCTGGTAAACTGTATGTCGGTGTTTTGTTCATTAAGGTGGCGGTGGAATGCGTCAATTTCGTCGTGTCGAACGGCGGTGAAGGTGTCGTCAACGTAACGTAACCAAAGCGGTATCGTTTGTCGGCAAGTCGAAAGGGCGCGTTCCTCGATGTTCTGCATCACAATTTCTGCTATAACAACAGAAACTGGAGACCCCATGGCAGTGCCGTGTAACTGTTTGTAGTGTTTACCGTTGTACTGAAAGTAAGTAGACGTTAGGCAAATGTTTAGCAAGTCCATAATGTCGTCTGTCGGTAGCGGTAGTGGGTCGGTAGATTGTCGGATTGCAGTCTCAGTGCATTGTAATGCCAATTGAAGTGGAATAGTTGTGAACAATGATTTCACATCAAATGACACTAGTTTGTAGTCGTCAGGTATCTGAACAGTCTTGGTAGCGTTAATGAAGTCTTCAGTGGATTGTAGTTTATGTCTGGATTTGTCGGTTAGCGGTTGTGGTATTGTCGTCAGGTACTTGGATAGTTGGTATGTAATCAAATATTTGTTACCCCGTTATTTCATTAGAAAACCATGCTGCTGTGTTATTCTGTCCTGTTCATCGTCATATGGCGCGCACAGCTAAGCCAAGCCAGTGAGCAGTGCCGTCGCTCCACATCTTCAGAGTATGGTCATCATCTTTCCGGTCACGTTGTTTCAACTCAAAAAACTTCCAGTATTAGTGAGTGTGTGATGATCTGTTCGAGCGAGTCTCGCTGCAAGAGTTTGAACTTCCGTTTAAAAGATAAGTCATGTGATTTGAATGATGCAAACAAACATACTCACCCAGGGGATTTTGGTCCGAAGGAAGGATCAGTTTATATGAACAAGGTATGACCTTGACGAATTCTATAAAAAGAAAATAAAAGTGTGATTTCTCTCTCTAGCTCAGCCTTTTGTCCAAACTTTGGAGAAAAATTCACTGTCGTTTAGGCCTCGTTGCTTTGTGATGACGACCAACTAGTAAATGCACACTCTCCCAAATAGCCGACAATATCGTAATTGATTTATAAGAAGCATTTGTGTTATCTACCAACCGTAGTGTTCGGATGGTTGCAAGTTAAAATACGGCGTGGCCCATAGAGTTTCTAAATTTGTAAGAGTGAAATAAAGTAAACAGAAAAGGACATGCATAAAAAAATAAAAAATTAGTAGCTCAAGCATTCTGGCCAGTAACCATCTATGACATATGATCTACAGGTTGATGAATTCAAATCTTGCTCGGAAATTCTCAATAAGTGGCCTAATGCGGAAAGCGGCTACTACTGGATAAATATTGGGAGTAGAAACGCAGACGTCAACTGTGATATGGAAAAACATGGTAGGTACAAAAGGATAAAATCGAAAGCAATAAATCAATTAAAAAAAGAATAAGAAAGATGGTGAAATTTTAAGCTCGGTAAAGAAATAGAGAAAGATCTTGTTCGTTTTGTCTTGAGTGTGAGACAAAGGAAAAATTCTGAGTTCCCATTAGAAATCCAACCCAGTGAGTAAATTTTTAAGAAAAATATCAAATTCTGCCTCAGATGAGAAAGAATGGGTATACGTTATTTTGCTGCTTTTTTCTCATTGGCAGTGTTGTTTTAGTTGTAATTAAGGGTAATGCAGTGGGGTTGAATCATCACTTTCATAACGAACGGTCAGCCTCAGTTCCTTTTCAATCTCCGGTATCCGATATTTGAGTTTTAGCTGTTTCGCATATGTATATGTATTTCATTTGATCTTTTTTCTCTTCTCTTGCTACAAGAAATGTTTTCAGCGAGGCTACCTTCAAACTTCTTAAGCTTAAAGTAGTGAAAGTTCTTGTTAATTTTCTCGGAGAGTTTATCACCGAGGATGCGTCCTATCTGTATACTTGCTACAGTTTTCTTAGCTGACGTTTATACTTATCGAACAACGACAACGAAAAGGCTAATTGGAAGACATCAATTACATTATAAATTAACAAATGGTAAACACCACAGCGTACGCTATTGAGTTATGGTGCACGCGGGAGGTTGCTAAGCACGAAAGAAGCGTAGGAGTCGCTCGAGGCGATAGCCGAGAGCGACTCTAGCTTCTTGAGTGCTTAGCAAACCTCCCAAGTGCATCCATAACTCAATAGTGTACGCTGTGGTGTTTACCATTTGTTTTATAACATAACATTCATACATTGTAGCTAAAGAGTTCCCTTTTATTTAACAAATCTTACGTGACCAGAAAAAACAAGCGCGCGCGGAAAAATAGTCTTTGCATTTGCTCACGTCAGCAGCGTACACCCATGGGCAAATGGGGGACGCTAAATTGACCAATCAGAGCGCGCGCTTTACTTTGGTTATGTTATAAAGACATTTGGCTACACGAGCAGCAACTTACTTCATTTTGTCATTCGCCAGGTGGTGGATGGACCTTAGTTGTGGGTATCAGCTCAAACAACAACGATCACCTTCAAAGCGCACCCAATAACTGCCTCAACGCCTCGCTGTGTGTTCCCTTTACTGACCAGGATCAGGGTAGAAAACTGAGCGACAGTGACATACATGAGTTAGCTAGGACAGAAGGTAAATTTGAGAAAAATGCTTTACAATAATAATAATGATAGTAATATTAATAGGTAGAAAATATATTCTTTTTTGCATGTCAGTCAAATGTACATGTAATTTTATGTCTTACTAGGAACCTTTAGGGTCGATGTGCTGAAAAGTGATCGCACCCTCTCGCATACAGTATTTTATCAGGTAAATGTCTAATACCTATTCATTTACTTTTTTATTTAACCATCTATTCTTATTTTATTCACTTTTCATTTACTAATCTATAGAATGATAGAATGATCAGTTTTTTTTAATATTAATACTCTGGTTATGCGCATCACATAGGCTTGGCTTTCAACTCACAACATTTTCACTCATCGACTTTTTCCGTACTCTCGGAAGAAATCAGCTGAGGCACACGTCTAAATCGGGCGGTTGCAAATCTTCCAGTTGTCGTTTTCGTTCTTAGCCGCGAGAAATGCCATTACCAAAGCCAAGTAACTATTGGTTTTTCTTTTGCTTTTTTTCTTTTTTCTTTTTTTTGTTTTCTTCCGCATCTAGAAAATCCTGAACGTAATTGTAAGTTAGTGATACGAACTTGTCAGTGTTGTTAGCAGCCAAAATCGGAAAAAAATTTGGAAAACAACATTAGCTTAAAAATGCTGAAGCCATTCATTCAGCAACTTGATAGATTGGCGCGAAGGCAAGTGACGTGTAATCAGCTGATTGGCCATATCAAACTCAGTCAAAAATCATTTTAATTTTACAACTGCGCTCCTACGGCTTTTCTCCTTCGGCTTTTCTCGGCTTTTCTCTTTTTCCCCTTTTCTTTTCTTTTCTTTTCTTGAAGTTCTTGTAAAACTCCACTGTTTAATAAATTATTTATAAAATCGTCATGCATGTACCATAACACTGTCTTCCTTCCTTTTTCTTTTTAAGATACCCAGTGGACCAAACAAATTCAACTCAACATGTCGCCGGGGAAAGTGAGTTACTTAGTTATTTTGTGCTCGTTTAACTTGGCTGCCGTATTTCAAGCAACAACCCTAATGGACATTCCTAGAGTACAGAGGAAGCCACTTTAACGAAGCTTTTAGTTGTTTACTAAAATAAGAGAACGTGATGACTTCAACAGAATGAGTTTGGCGCCCGCAGCACACAGAGTTGGTCAGCCGATATGGCCAAATCTTGATTCATTAGGTCCATTGATAAGAGATCTTGACATCACGTGCATGTTGCCCATCTTAACTTGCGATAAAGTGATGATGATGTTATCAATGTCAGCGTTCAGTCATGCAACAAGTAAATCTGAAACCACAAACTGTGTTGGATTCTGAGGACTTTCTCAGGACAACATGGCTCAATAGTCTGAATTTGTTTCTCAGCTTAGGACCCAGAAGGATTAGGTGAATCTGAAAAACATTTTCTTCTTTGATTTCAGTTGTCCACGAATTATCATATCACATTCCCATCCCTATCATTGGGAGACTAATAACTGCAGAAGCACTGCCGTGGGATATCGCATTCCTCCCGGGTGTCACAGTGGTGAGTGAACATTTATTAAAAACGTTTAAAAAAGGAAAAACCGGTTAGACTTGTAGAAGTTTGCCGATCTTGTATTTACATAATAATTTCCGAATACAACTACATCTTTCATCCCGTTGGAACAGACGATAGCCCAGAGCGGAGAATCCTTTTGGGGTATCCTATTATTCAGTCTTGCAGGCATTCGCAGGGACGAAGGGCGTCTTCTAGGGTTTTAAGAACAGTTAAACTAAAAGCCAAGAAAGCGTGACAAGCGCGTGAGGAAGTAGCAACTGCTTTTAAGTTTGATTCTAATTTGCTGGAAGGATGTGCAAGTTTCTTTTGCGCCAATTTTAGGGTGAAGTTGAGCGCTCACTTGAAAATTGCTCAATTTGGCTTATTGACCGCAGAAAATGAATCATAATTTATCAGAATGCAGTTATGAGCCTGCTTATTTTTAATAGATAACCAGTCTTACACTTATCCTGCTATTTTATCTTTTTTTTCCCTTTTAGTTTTTGATGGACATGATAACGGTGAGTGCAATAACATCCACTGGTTTTCGTCCAAGTTCGGTGAGTACTAATCTCCAAAACTAATTGAAAGCAAGTGATGATGTATATTCTTTTAAGGGTGTTTTCTTGGCTTCTTCGACTTCTTTTTGTAAAAAAAAAAACAAAAACGAAAACAAAACAAGACATCAAATCGAGAAAGAAGAAACCAGATCGGGTTTTTTAGCACTGACTGAGTTAGCTTTGGTCTCTTTGATAATTTTTTTCATTTATAAATTTGTTTTATTTTTTGACTTTTTTTTGTTTTTGTTGTTGGTTTTGTTTTGTTTTAATTTAGCGTTTAAAAGATCGACATAGCACAGGGCTAGGATGGGAAGGGAAGGAAGCTAAGAGCTTTTATGAAAAACATTGGGATTCTTACGCACCCAAAGCGAATCGCAGGGCACTTAATTAAAAACTTAAATATGGGAAAATGCCTTTGTAAATTGCTAATAACTCTTCTCCATCATTTCCATTCTTTTGTATGACATGATGACCGTAGATTTTTTGCGGCACCCCTGTAAAATGAAGCAGTGCCATTGCCTTCCTTTGGAAGATGTTAATGTATCACTCATTCTGATTGTGTAGGGAGAGCTCCATTCAGTTATTGTTTTTAAGTATTCAATGGTTAAGTGATATCATTGGAAGACGTAAGGAATCAAAGGTCAGACTTGAGACAGCTGTGTTGCTTAGCAAAGGTCTTACTTGATCGTTATAACATCAAGAAATGGTTAGATATTCTAGTCTTCTCGGATAGGGACGAATAAATGGAGGTCCCGTCTCCTGCAGGGTTGGGGTAGGAGACGTTAATTTCCCACACACGAGATTACTGTGTGATGGATGTCCTCCCCTGGGGTGGGATGGGTGGGATATTGGGCGCACTTAATTTGGAGCCTCGCTCTGTTGTGCTACCCTCACCACACTCTGGTGAAAGTGATTAAATAAATAAATAAATTTATTCATTTCATCCCTAACAGCCAACAAACGGGCTCTATATGGCTACCCATGCCCTGAGAAACCAGACCATGACAGTCGTGGGATATATAGAAAGCATACAGGAAGGCTGTACGTCAAGTAAACAGTTCACAGAACAAAGAATCTTCAATGTAGCATTTAAATTCATTGTAATTAATATACTAGAAATGAATTATTCCTCGCTCAGAAAGACTAAACCCCTTTTCTCAAATCATTACTTTAAAAACTCAATCCCGATTCTAGTAAACAACTTTTGCGGGACTGTCGATTGAAGTTAGAATTGGCAGAGTAATGGTTTATGTCCAGAAAAGATGTGGTCCAACGAAGTCTTAAGCTTGTAAGAAGTAAAGTAAATAAATAACTAAACAGTTACCTCTTTTTATTGTTTTTTCCTCAAGATCCGCTTCATACGCATGAACTTAAAAGGGTCTATGGATCAACCGAAAAGATGTATTTATAATGATCAACACTTGTTATAATTACTTTCGGATTTAAATGTTGACTCCTGAATCTATTGGTGATTTTAATCGGTACACTATCAGTTAAAAAAAATACACAAAAAAATCTCAGTAAAAACGGTTTTAACTGCCAATGATTGATGTCTTACAGATCTCTTGAAGGAACAAAAAGTTTATCCTTGGACTTGTCATTCCAACAGACAAAAAGATATAATAAAGGAAAATGAATAAATGGATCAACTATATGTAGCTAATTACAGGGGTGAATAGATACATCATTCAATAAATAAGTGAATCAGTTGAGGAATGTAAAGTTCAAAATGATAAATGAAGAAATGATACGATTGATAGTTTGTTTACTTATTCCAGGAGTGATCAATACTCAATATCTGAGACATACCAAGGGAAATATGACGAATGCAAATAATTTGAGGGAAAATTCATGTAATCTTTTGCCTTCATCAAAACAGCAATAAATCATAGACTGACGCTAGAATCAAACCACCTTTGATAACAATTTTTTTAGATTTCTTTTCTGGGCCTTAGCGTGGGAGCAAATTAACTCCTCTCCTTTCTCGACTAATTTGTAATTTACTTTCTTTTTTTTCTTTTTTTTTGTTGTTGTTGATTTCTTTTCAGTCTATTTTCGGGAGGTTTATGTCTTTCTTTCTCACGTTGCTCGTTGCTAGCTATTCCCATTTTTATAGTAGCCTTTTCATATTACTTTTATCAATAGTATTCTCTATTTCACACAGATTCAACCCTTTCACCGAAATTTTGAATTATTAAAAAATATTTCATCTGTTTGACGTAGCTCTCGCTCTGACTATTATTACTGTGCAAGTTAATTAGAAGATGCAAAATACTTAGAATCGATACGTTTCAAATTACAACCGAATCAGTATGATTTCCCCGCTCAAAACGAGAGTCTACAAGTTCTTTTCTTGCACGGCTACCACCTGCCCATGGTAAGGTGCACTGAAGCTCGCATCCGAGTTTGTGTACTCCATGAGTTTGCACCTAAGATTCCTATCGCAAAAAAATGGAATTTTCAAAGTACACGTTTGCACATTACGCTCACCCTCCCCTTCTACTTACGTATCGGCCATATTTTTTTTCTGGCAATGCAGTTGGCCGCATATGCTAAGAGTATCACCTTGTGCAGTTGGTCGCACGGTCTTAACACAAATTTTTCCAGCTTGATGAGTAACTATTTTAAAAATTTGTAAGTATGGGGTTAGGCTGCGCATGCTTCGCTAAAACGCAGAAGAGCGCACCATGCCGAAAACAGCAGGCCGCATGTATTATGATTGATTACTGATTCACACCCAAAGGATTTTGGTCAGAGGAAAGGTTCGGTTGATATGAGCAAGGTATGGCATTGAAGAATCATACAAAAGGAAAAAAATTACGATTATCTCTCAATATATCTCGACGCATCTTGATAATTATTTCTTAATTCAATGATATTATGTAAACAAAAAAAACTCTGTCCACACTATCCGTTTTGGTTTAAAAAGGAAGCTACTAATTTCCGCTTAGAATAATGAAATTTCAAGAGCTCTTAATTGTGTGATCATAATTGACAAATTCGACTTTGATCGCCAAATAAAGAAATGATTTTATTGTTGAATACAATGTCGTCTTACGTTTTGACTCTTCAGTATTACTTAAAAGAGTATTTCTAAGCATTATGTTGTTGCATTAGCGAACTCAAGGAAAGTTATAATGACTACTCTTGAGGTTGTTAGGAATAAACAATGAACTGCTTCGTTATTTTAATTGACAAATTATAAATCGTCGTCTGGGCTCACTGACCTTTTGTAAAAAGAATGTTTTTAAGCATGGCAAGTTTAAAGACATTGTGAGGTATACTGTTAGACACCTAACTTATGAATATTGGATCTGTTCCTGAAAAAAGTCCAATGTGGTATTTAAATAAAAGGTGTAAAATAGTGGTTTTAAAAAGAAAAAACCTCAACGTTAAAGTGCAATTTTTTTTTTCACTTTCTTGCTTATATCCGCTTCAGTTCTTTATCGATAAATTGAACATAGGGGAAACTGGTACATGAGCCTAATATACCTGCAATCTTCTAAACCATCCACCCACTGACAGAATACCTGCAAGTTTCTGCAAATTCAATCAACGCCACTTCCTCGCTAGTTTCGATAACAAAAACGGTTCATTGATTTGGAATACACTCAAACCGCATTCGCTGGACGTGCTTAGTTGAAAACATCTTTTGGGCTTCCTATTTTCCAATAATTCGTGCCTGTACCTTTGAATATGTTTTATTTTGTCCTTTTTAAGATCATAGAATCGCATTGCTGCAAAACAAACCTTTCAGCTAAAGTTTTTTTTTTTTTTTTCATATCAAGCTGCACCCATTCCTGAATCTATTTTTTCTTCCAGCACTAAATTTTTCACGGACACTTTCACGTTCAACCCTATTTGAAAACCTTTCTACACTTTCTTTGTGCAATGGTTGGGATAAATATAGAATTTTTCAAGCCCGTAGAGAAACATGACATAAGATAGAATTTGAATTAACTAAATAAATAATTAAGGAGGAGAGGAAAATACGCGACAATTGTAGATTGTTCAATAAAGCACTCCATATCATCTCGATATACTTAGTGACTCCAGTAGCGCTAAGCAGCTGAGACTTGAAAATAGTAAATAAAAATAAAAAACAAGCAAGCAAACCGAAAAAGTAACCGACACGCTTTTAGAAAAATTGCACTGCCACGGGAAGAAGGACACAAGACTAATTATTACTACAGGTTCCGTTTGTTTATTTTTCTGTCTATCTGTCTATTTTCTGTCTATTTCTTGTTGTTTTCCGTTGAAGATATTGGATCATTTATCAATCAGTCACCTGAAATGGGAATGCATATGGTTAAATTACCAACTTGTTTTTCTTAGAATTAAACTTTCAAAACTCTTCGTTGCTTCAATAGCCAGTCATAGCCACTGTCACGCTGCGACCTTAAACTCACTCAACTTGTCTGGAAGGCAGTTCTCTTTGACCAGAATATTCGATTTGACCGAAAACGTGTTGCTATTTCGGTCTTTGTTAAAGTGCACATGACTCGAAATTATACCCTTACATTAAAAAATATATGTTATGAGAAGTATTTCAGGGAAAAAAAGTAAGTCACAACGTTTCAAGAACACATTTTAAAATGCGATTAAAGTTCGCATTTTTCTGCAAAATATGGGACAACAGCCTGGGAACGACTAATGGAGCTGTCACGTCATCGGTTGTGTTGGAGATGATGTTCCCAGTGATCAAGCCGTTGTTTTGAGTTATTCTACTTGTCGTTTACGAGCTAAATATGTCGGAAACCAATCACAGCCATCAAGGGTTCTCTTGTACATCACCTGAGGATGATGTAGAATCATTCTCAAGTTCTGAAGAAGTCAGTACAGGCATCATGGGCGAGATAGTCGCTTACCAAGACGAACTTTGGCAAACTCCGATGAGAGTGACAGCAACGGACAAGAAGAGGAATGACGAGGATGAAGATGGCTTATCTTCTGCCACTTTATCGCGAAGATTTGAGAAAACGGAACCCGCCAGTACGTGATAAGTGTGTCTTACCTTGTTCTAATGTACCCCGTTTGTATACGCTAAAGCTAAAACGAAACATGATGGTGAAATTACAACCAACCTTAGGGATGCTGTTTCATCCGGCCTTTCAATTGCACTCGGAAAATTAGCTTTTATTTTTTTCTACTTGAGAAAGAGATAAGCTCACCATGGTTTTATTTTTCATCACGTGTTCCTTTACCCAGTGCAGTGATGCTATGCTGGTATCAGCTCGCAAGTTTAGGTGCTGCATGGAGGTGGACTGTGCACGTGGAAAACTTGCATTTGATGGAAGTATTGAACGGATACCGTGCATCACACAGTCCGGAGACAGGTGGCACCGTTACTTCGGGACAGAAATGGGAAAACGTATCGCCGCAGAAATGGCACCTCAGAAAACGAGTGAGTACAATTTTTTTACATAACAGCAAGATGTATAATTAGTAAATAATTTTCTGTCAGCCTCTGTATTCAAGACTGTCCTGGATCTTTTTTGTCTATCAGCAAGGCAAATGTTGATTTTCTCACAATAAATTATGTCTTCAAACCTTTATCACAGATTTCTTAGAGCTACAGCCTACAGGTGGCTGGTTCGATGGATCTTCAGCTACTTGGGCTGGGAGAATAGTAGGCCATTGCCAGCATGTGTTTTCCACAATATCAGATCTAAATATGGGTCCCACAGCGCAACTGGATATACATCAGCAGAAGAAAGGAACTGAGATGTAATCATTATTGTCCTATTATTTCTAATAGAATTTTACAAGTAAATTTGAATTGACTTGCTCCACAATGATCTGCTTATTTTTGCTTAGCTTAGTACACTCAGTAATTTAGGCTGCAGTAAATCCTTCATGGGGGAGGGGAACAGTTTACTCTCCTACATGGGCTACATCATGATGCACCACTGGATAGGGTAAGGTTTTTACTCCCTCCTCCCTGCACAGGGTATATAATTTCAAGCGCGGCTGTGCTAATTAGGGTCTGACAGGGTACCGCTGCAAGACTCACTGAGTATGATGTTTATCTGTATTTATTTAGAAGGCATTAAACTATTTTTCAGAACAATATTGTTGTCAGTACCGTTAAATTGCCCTATCAGCATTATAACACAACTGCATGTTGACAGAATTTCAGTACATCCTGATGACAGGAAGAAACAATGGGTGTTTCAGGGTTTCAACAACCCAATGGCACCTTATACCTAAACATGGGTCAAGTGCCCCCTCCCCCCTAGCCCTGGCCAAAAATGCACAGAAGACTATCAAAGTTAGCAACTGCAAATTTTGGGTCCCTAACATTTAAATGTGAACTTTTCAAAACAATAACAAATAATATGCCTAGTGCTCAAAAATTTGCTCTTTCCATGTTAGGCATCCATTAGCGTGGGGCGGTGGTTACGTCGATGTCCTGGGTTTTTGCATTTGCTGGAGGTTCTTTTTCAGCAAGTTTATTTTGTGAAGACTGCATGGAATCTTGTTCAGCAACTAATTAAGTAAAAAGTAAAAAATAATAACAAAAAGGTGTCTCTTTGCATTTCCATCCTCATGATTTGTAATTTTGCAACAAATAATACGTTGAACTTCTTTTTTTTTGTTAGTTCTGCCACCAAGTAATCTTGGCAATAATCAGTCAAATATAGCTGGCAATGCAGATTGCTTTATCCCTCGCATCGAAATGCCAACTGAATGTCAAGCAATAAAATCAGAGCAAATATTTCCAACAAGTAATGATCACTACACAAGTTTCACAGTCTGCGAAGGAGAGCTACTGTGTTATTTAAGACCTCTCTGACCACCTGAGAAAATGATAAATTTGCGTACAGATTATTAGATAAGAGCGGTAATGTCAAGATCGATCGAATTTATCAAAGTAAACATGATCAGTAGACATGTCGATTGCCATTAATTATAAATTATTCGAATATAACTTACCCTCCGCAGTCCTCGATCTGTCCCTTCTGGAACATTCTCTTGCCTGACTGCAACATCGATCGTTGGGAATGCTCCCTTCTCAAGCCTTCGAAAGCTCGGCTGATCTCTAATGCTTATCTTTCGACAAAAGCTGTCTGGCGCGAAATGCACATAACACAACACTGAGGTCTTCTATGGCTTAAAACCTGGCCGATGTTTATGGACGAATTTCGTCCATTTCCTTCTTAAAATTTTATTAAAAGGAAAAAGATGCATTCATATGCCTTGGGTTTGACTTGAATTCGTACAGCTGACTTACCCGGGGCCACCAGCTACACAAGATTTCCCGAAGACTCTGAGACTCTGACTTTGAGTTCACTTATCCGCCATGTTTCCGGGCGCAATCTACACAACTGATAACGTCACAGAGGAATTTTGGCCGCACGGGAATTGTCGCACATTTTTGGGAAAAATGCTCAACTTTGAGCCGGCGGGAAAACTACTAAAGCGCTTCCATGAAGGTTCTAACACCAGAATTTGATCAAGTAATACCTAAATTTTAATAATAAGAAATAAAAATGGGGAGGAGATTTCGAGTCATGTGCACTTTAACATATTTATTTTAAATGTTTGCCAATTGGAATATCTCTCTTTTAGTTAATTATCTTTTCTTTCAATGTGAATTTCATCAAATAATTACGGAAACTTCTGAATTTGATTACTCATATCGATCTTCCCTGTTTCATTTCTGTTTTATCAATCGTCTTGGGTTTAGTTTTCATGTTTACTGGCTAGAATTGAAAATAAACAAAGTTGTGCAATTTCGCGTGGTTGATGACATTTTTAATTAGTAATGACATCTTTTGTATGCCGTATGTTGGGTCGTCCACTGTTTAGAAACAGACGTTCTTTATCTTGTTGGATTTAGTTTATTGAGACGTTAAGAGCAACATTGTTAATTTTAGCTTCTCTTTTAAAGAAGTAGCCTTCGTATTGTTATCTTGTTACAAAGGACTACTATAGCTGGATTACACAAGCCCTTGTTAAGTCCTGCTCGCGGTCTGTACTCGAATTGCGCAAGCTCCTGTGGAAGATCTCAAAAGTGTCTCACATACGGTAGGTACACTTTGAGCAACTATATTATTTTGAGAACTTTCCAACAGTCGTTGTGGCTAGCTGAGTTTGGCTGCACCAGCCAGCGAGTATTCCTTAAATTTTCTTCACGGTCTTAGCTTGTAGCATTGCTTTCATTTCAATCAAGCATTTGTTTTCTCGTCATTTCATTAGAAAACCATGTTGCTTTGTTATTTTGTCATGTCCATCGTCATATGGCACGTACAGCCAAGCCAAGCTAGTGAGCAGTGCCGTCGCTCCACATATTCAGAGTATGGTCATCACCTTTCCGGTCACGTTGCTTCGACACGAAAAACTTCCAGTATTAACGAGTGCGTGTTGATCTGTTCGAGTGAATCTCGCTGCAAGAGTAAAAACTTCCGTTAAAAGACAAGTCATGTGATTTGAATGATGCAAACAAATATACTCACCCAGGGAATTTTGGTCCGAAGGAAGCATCAGTTTATATGAACAAGGTATGGCACTGAATAATTTTATAAAAGAAAATAAAAGTGAGATTTCTTCTCTGGTTCAACCTTTTGTCAAAACTTTGAGAAAAAATAATAATAATAATAACAATAAAGGTCTTTATTAAGAATTATTGTGCAAACAGACGTGCAACAATAAACATGAATAGAATGAATAAGGAATGAGAAAAGGTATTACATACCAACATTTGGAGTTTTTCCGACATGGCGACAAGAGGGTTGGTTGGCATCTCGGCAGCTCTTTACTTATTTCACCTTCTTTGCTTTATTTTGCCGGTAAACCGGCATAAAATATTTCGACATGGTAGTCTGCTTGGTGAAGAACCTTTGGAAGGATTAAACGAGCGCTGGAAAAGCGACTTCAAGGCAAAAATAGCTCAAACTGCGCTGAATGAGTTTGCAGCTCGAGCAGTCGATATGGCGGGCAACCATAAAGTCAAACTCTCAAAGCACACCACCTCTACTTTGGCCTATTGCCTATGCTTATCGCTACTCTTGTCCAGTGGCAATGTTGAGCGAAACCCTGGTCCAAAATCAACTTCTCAAAGTGGAAACTTCAAGTTGAGTACGGTAAAAGGCTTAAGAATTTGTAATTTGAATGTGCGAAGTCTTGTCAACAAGATGGATGAGATCCGAGTTTTTTGTGAGACCCACCTACCGCACGTTCTGTCCCTAAACGAAACTTGGCTAGATTCATCAATCAGTGACAGTGAAATTCAGCTTCCCGGCTACTCACTTGTACGAAGAGATAAAACTCGCCGAAATGGTGGTGTTCTCATTTACATTTCCTCGAACCTCAATTACAAAGTTATTCAAGAATTTGAAAATGATCAACCGGATATTCAATGCCTTTGGATGGAAATAACACCTCCAAAATCTAAAGGTTTTATTTTATGTTCCTGCTACCGCCCACCGAATGCGGACAACGTTGCAACTTACGTTGAGGGCTTGAGAAATATGTTAACAGTAATGGCTGATCGGGAAAAGGAAATTGTCGTTACCGGGGATCTGAATTTCGACCTGAAACAGTCGAATAAACCTGCATCTACGAAGCGCTTTATGAACATGGCGAAAGAGTTTAGTCTGCGGCAGATTATTGACAATTTCACTCGCATAACTGAAAATTCAAAGACCCTGATCGATTTATTTTTTACCAGTCGTCCGGATCTATATGTCTCCGGGGTAATACCAGTTGGCTTTAGTGATCACTCCGCAACATATGCCGTCCGTAAATTACATCGTTTGAAACCGCCTCCCCCGAGGATAATTGATACCCGGAATTTCAAGCGTTTTAATCGTGATGCTTTCATTGAAGATCTAAAAAAAGTTCCATGGTCATTGATAAATTCCTTCGCAGATGTTGAGGACGCATGGGACTCATTTAAACACCTTTTTTGTGAAGTAGCCGACACCCATGCCCCAAGAATCCGCGTGCGAGTCAGGGGAAATAAAGTACCATGGCTGACACGTGAGGTAAAACATCTAATAAATGAAAGAGACCGCTTTCATAATCTGGCATTGAGGTCAAACAATGAGCTTCATTGGAGCTCTTACAAGCGCTTACGCAATGTTGTGACTTTGAAGCTCAGAAAAGAGAAAGAAAGATATTACAACGAACTGTTCCAGGAGACAAGAGGAGATTCCCGTGGGACCTGGAAAAACCTAAAACGGCAACTCGGAAATGGCTCAAAGAGTAGCAGCGCTACTGCTCGTACAGCTAATGAAGCAAAAGACAAGTGTAACACCTTCAATAGCTTCTTTGTCTCTTGTGCCGAAGATTTAAGGTCGATCCACCGATCAACCGCGCGATCCTTTTCCAAATGGCTACCGCAAATTGTCCGCCCAGAAAAATTTAATCTACGAAAGATCACCGTGACGGAAGTTAGAAAGGCTCTTAAAGATTTAAAACCGAAGAAAGCTACAGGTGTTGATGGTATTCCATCTCGTCTACTAAAAGACGGATCAGACGCCCTGGCCTATCCACTATCGCTCATTTTTAATTTAACTATCCAACAAAACGTTATCCCTGCAGAATGGAAAAAAGCGAAGGTGACCCCTTTACATAAATCAGGTTCAAAAGAT
>NC_142521.1:30425964-30498464 GCF_964205215.1 Stylophora pistillata | reverse complement strand
TAAACTTCGTTAATCCTTCTCGAATAAGACTAATCTTATTCTTAAAAATGAATTGAACTGATCAGCTAAATCAGCATCAGATATTGGATGCATGATATTAGGGTTCAGCAGATTGTTGATGGCTTGAAAAAGAACCCGCTGGTTTCCACAGTTATTCTCAGTAAGAGAGCAAAAATAAATTCCTTTGGCATTACGAACCAAATCATTAACTAATCAACACTTATCCATATACAAACGAATGCTGAGGTCACTCCTGGTGGTACTCCATTTTCTGCTTCCAGTTTTCTTCTCAACTTTTTCGTCGATCTCATCTCCTCAGTAAACTTGGGCGCACGCAGGTGAAGAGTATCAGGCTTGTAAACAATAGATGCCTAAGGGTCACTTAATGAACTAAGAGTAGAATCGTAACGGTGGACAGACACAAACTATCAGTGGTGACCGAAAACAACTCAAAGTTACTTTTACCCGTATTTATCAAGTGGTTGTTTCAGAATTGTTAGGGTTTAGACTCTCATCACTTAATAGTATGCAACGAAACACCTCTTAGCATCACAATCAAATCTATGTCTGTGTCGTTTCAGGAACCTTTAGGGTCAATGTGTTACGAAGTGATGGCATTTTCCTGCATACAGTATTTTATCAGGTAAATGTCTGATACTCATCCATCTGAAGATTAATCTTTGATATTTTACTCTTGGACTTATCTTTTTCCAAATTATAGACTGCTTCGTTTTTTCATTGATAATTCTGTCCATTATGCATACCTGAAAAGAGATTTTTTTTTATTTGATGTCAACCTCAGCATGTCATTTCATTCAAAATGACCTCATGAATAAAAGTGCCGAAGCTGGAAGGGGTTAAAATTCATTCAAAACCAATACATTAACCTCTAAATCGAACGAAAAATTGCTTATAAGAAGAATAAAATCAGTTGGAATATTGCAAACAATATCAACCAAAACGCCTTCCTCAAATCTCTCCTCCTTTCCCTTAGTGAAAGAGCAACATGTTGAGAGTAAGAACATGAATCGGCGAGTGGTTAATTTATGAAGATGAAAAAGTTAAATAAGGTAAACATGACCATACTGTAAGATAGTCTCGCTTTTTCTTTCTTTTAAGATACCCAGTGGGTCAAACAGATTCAACTCAGGATGCTATCGGGGAAAGTAAGTGCACTACTTTTTTTCCCATTAATCGTGTAGATTGCTA
This sequence comes from Stylophora pistillata, assembly GCF_964205215.1. Taxonomy (NCBI): domain Eukaryota; kingdom Metazoa; phylum Cnidaria; class Anthozoa; order Scleractinia; family Pocilloporidae; genus Stylophora; species Stylophora pistillata. The sequence goes on along the minus strand of NC_142521.1, from coordinate 30,497,255 downwards.
CGCATCATTTTTGTCTATTGTTTCTTGTGCAGTAATATTAATTGCGTGTGCTTTCTTTGTGTTATTACGTTACGTAGCATGTAATTAAACCGTATTGTTCATCGTTGGTCCAGTTTTTTCAGTGCGGGTTTGTCAAGTGTAGTTTGTATATTCGTTCTTTTCGCTTCACATTGCTTGTTCCCCACAAGGCAGGATTCACAACATCGCAACAATTGTAAGTTTGTATTAATGTAGTTTTCGTCGTCGTTTTCTTTGTAGTTTTCCTCGGGTATTTAGTGTAGTTTATATTATAATAGCTTTTCGTTTGCTGTTTTATTTGCAGTTTTAACCGTGTTGTTTTGTGTCGTGTCGTTTCGCCGTGTTGAAATTGTGCTTGTTAGAATTAGTCGCCCGTGGCAGTAACAAATCGTTTTTGCTATGCTAAGTTGTTGCATTTTAAAAAGCAATACCAAAAACACACTCCAAGATAGCGCATTTATCAAGTAAACAGCGGTGGCAGTTGTTTAATGAAACAACAAAAAGTGTCTTTTCTTCGAAAAGATGCAGTGGAAATCAATACAACGTAGAGTTGGAACACCAATTGGCACAACGATGCGGACAGTCGTTCTGCAAGTCAATTTGACCCAAAAACCGTGACAGATTTACGATACTTCCTAACGATAACATAGATACAAACAAGTAAATCTCTTTCTGCCTAAATGCAAAAGTAAGAGAGGCTGGATGATCACGTTTGTTTGTTATTTCTGATATGAAGCTGTTGCTTGATAACATCTTTTGTAAAATAAATAATCCCTCCATTGTAGTTTTCTACGCATTATCATATCCCATTCTTTTCCCTATCATTGGGAGACTAACACATGCAACAGGATTGACGTGGGATATCGCATTTCGGGCGGATGCTACTGTGGTAAGTCAACGTGTCAGAAACACACACACACACACACATATATAACATTGCGACAACACACGTCATGCAAGACTAGCAATGTGATGTACCTGATAGAATGCAGCAAATGTAACGATCAGTACGTAGGTGAGACAGGTCACCCAATTCACCATCGTGGCAATCAACACCGTAGCGACATCAAGGGTGGACATAAAAACACACCCTCTGTCAGACATTTTAAGAAGTGTGGAGTCGATCATCTTAAACTTACGGTTATTGAAAAAGTTAGAAGTCAAAATCAAGAAATCAGAAAAGCGAGAGAAAATTATTGGATTTTAAGACTCAATCCTACCATAAATAAGCTTACTACATGAGTTATAACTACTTTAACTTAGCTATTTTAGTCATCATAACACGTTTCGCTGTTATCTATTCTATTTTTATATTATTACGTCATGACCTGTATACTGTTGACACGAATTTTAAATTTGAATATTGCTCGTGTAATTAGTATGCTCCTGAGGAGGACCGAGACGGTCGAAACGTCGAGCTAATAAGCCAACAAAGCTACATTGGAGTTGGCCTCTTGACCATTACATTTCTGCTTTTATATATCTATCTATATATATATATATATATATAGATAACTAACTGCAGACAGTACTGTTTCGGCCTCCTGGGCCTCATCAGTGCAGTGCTAATGCTAGGATGGAGGAGAACCAATATGGTCACCCCAAACGATCCAACCTTTGTGGTATCGTCTAAGTCATGCCAGAGTGCTCAAACTAGAGTACACTAGCGAGCATGCGCAATTGCAGAGCAATGACTCATCCTAGTTAGAGTGCTCAATTTGGACATGAAAGCAAAGCTTTGTATGCCAAAGAGCTATATCTAACTGCACACAGTACTTTTTTTTTTTAAAAATATAAAAGCCTGTAGACCAGGCGGTTTTATTTCGTCAATGATATCTATTTACAATTCTAATTGATTAAAGTATTCGAATTAAATTATGAGTTACTTAAGTGTTTACAGGTCTCCATTAACTAATGACATTTTCTCTTACAGGCGGCACGAACAGCGCACGGGCTATAACAGCCCGGAGTAAGCGCCCACCTGTAAGAGCTAACAAAGTTCTATTTACAAGTTTTCTATTTATAAAGTTCTATTTACTATTTACAAAGAGTTTTGTCGCGACCATGTGGGGCGCAAACAGCGCGCGGGCCTGTAGCCCGGAGTAAGGACCCCTCATGGGCGAGGTTTAACAAGTTTTATTATATACAAAGGTTCAGGGGGGAGCAAGAGAGGGAAAGAAGACAGGTTTACCAGCATCGGCCGAACAAAATGCGTTTTTAAAAGACCAAAAATTCCTTAAGGTATCAGTGTCGCTGCTAAGAATTCTGAGCTGGACATCTTTTTTAATTAAGTCGATAATCGCGTTGGAGCTCAAAAGAGAACCTTCGAAGGTAGCTTTATTTCTGGCAAGCCAACACCAATATATGATGGTTGCCTTGAGAAAGTTAGATAAGGATATACTGGTGGTAGATTGGTCTAGGGAAAAGGGGTAATAGATAGAGGTAGGGGAGATAGAGAAGGGGGAGTCGAGTAGAACACGAAAAAGGGGAGAGAAATAGTCCCAGACTTTCACAACTCTGGGACATCCCAAGAAACAGTGTTCAATAGTTTCTGTTTTACCGCAGATCGCGCATTTGTCATTATTGATGTATCCCCAAGACTTTAGGAGATATCTTACGCGGATCATTCTATGGATCAATAGCCAAATTAGATCGTTCTTCTTGTTCTCAATTAGCTTTAGGCGAGACTTGCGCCACACCCAGGCCCAACGATTGATGGGGCGGTCCATAGCAGACGCCCAAAAACCGGAGCACCGGGGTGCAACGCAGACGGGGTCAAGCAACAAAAGATATAAATTCTTACTGGTGAGTAAATCAGGTAAGGCACCAGTTTTCTGATGCAAGGTACGGAAATTATCTAAACAAAGCCGGTAGTAATTGGAAGGAAGGAAGGAAGAGGGGCCAGAATTTGTGGGAAAAGAAAAACGGGGATCTAGAATAGTTAGCTTATGTCCTAAAAAATATCGAGCTAGGTAATGCCATTTGGATGTGCCAAAGTCATCTCTTAAACTGGAAAAAACAGAAAGGCGCAGGCTAGCGCACTTAGCTTTAAAATTAACGACGTTGAGGCCCCCAGAGAATGGGGGCGCACAACAGCGATCGCGACTTACATTTTCCATTTTTCCTTTCCAGATAAAAGGCCAAATGATCGACTTAAAGCTATCGTGCACCCAACGGGGTGGGGGGATGACTTTAGCAACGTGCCATAAACGGCTTGCGCCTAAAGTGTTTACAATTAAGGTTCTACCGATAAAAGACAGGTCTCTTTGTTTCCAAAGATTTAGAACCGAACTTAGTTTGTCTAATTTGGCCCGCCAATTGTCGTCGTCGACATTGACGAGGCCGTTTGAGAAGTAAACACCAAGCACTCTCATTTTAGTGACCCATTTAAGGCCATAGGGAGATTCAATTCTAGTTCGCCATTTTCCTAACCACATTGCTTCAGATTTGGACGTGTTCAGTTTAGCGCCAGATCCTTGTTCAAATTTTGATACGACTCGGAGAAGTGAAGAAAGAGATCTTTCGGATTTTAAGATGCAAGTAGCATCGTCAGCGTACTGGGATATTTTGTATTGAAGGCCCCCTGCTCCGGGGAGCAGGAAACCTTCAATATCTTTACAATTACGGATTTGCGTTGATAATACTTCTGAAACTAGCACATAAAGGAGAGGAGATAATGGGCATCCTTGTCTCACCCCTCTTCTTAAGTGGACAGGGGGGGACAGGGAGCCATTAACAATGATTCTAGAGAAGGCTTTAGAATAAAATAGTTCGACCCACCCACAAAAGGAGGGGCCGAAACCAAATTTACGCAATACTCTCATCATGAATTCGTGGTCAACTCGGTCAAAAGCTTTTTCTTGATCTAAGGAAATGAGAATACCTGGTTCATTAGTTTTGTCAATCATGTCAAGGGCATCACGAAGTAAGGCCAAATTTGAGAAGATAGTGCGGCCGACCACGCCGCACGTTTGGTCTGAATGCACGATGGAGTTCATGACTTTTTTCAATCGTTCAGTGATGATTTTAGATGCTAACTTGTAGTCAGTGTTTAACAAGGAAATTGGGCGCCAATTTTTTGCGAGGCGTCGATCATCTTTTTTGTGGATGAGTCGTAGGAGGCCCTCGTACTGGCTATCCGCGAGGGAGCCAGCAAGAAAGGCCTCGTTCAAAACAGAAAGGAGAGATTCGCTCAAATCGTTCCAAAAACACGAGTAAAATTCTGTTGGGAGACCATCAGAACCGGGTGACTTGCCGGTCTGAAGGCCTTCCAATGCAGTAAGTAATTCTTTATTAGAAAAAGGGCCTTCACATAGATTGCGCTCATAATCAGTCAGTGAAAATTCGAGGTCGTCAATTATTTCAGTTTGAATTCGCATATCAAGAGGATCTTTGGTGAATAAATTCTTGTAGAAATTGGTTAAAATTCTTTCAAGATCATTTTGAGAATTTCTGAGAACACCGTTCTCGTCAAAAAAAGATTCAAAACTATTCATGTCAGCTCGTTTTTTCTCCAGACGGAAGAAATAGCGTGTTGGTTTCTCGCCTTCTTCGAACCATTGTGCTCGGGAGCGGACTTTAGCTCCTTCGGCTTCTTTCGAGATTAGAGAGGACAATTGGCTTTCCAAATCGCTAATTACATCTGGGTTATTTAAGCGATTAGAATGTAAAGCGTTTTTAGCATGGGTTAATTGCTTAGTAATTAGGATTCTTTTGGCATTTGCTATTCTCTGTTTACGGATACAGTGTGAAATACTTGTTTTGCGGATTTCAATTTTTAGAGCATCCCACCATTCGCGAAGGGAGGCGAATTCGGGAATTTTAAGCTTAAAGTTATTAATCGATTTTGACATAATGTTTTTAAATTCTACATCTGAGAGTAAAGAGCTGTTGAACTTCCAAATTCCAGGACCGTGATTAGAAGGGTTAGTCGTTAGTTCAATTTTTACAAAGTCATGATCGGATAGGTCGTATACGCATGGAAGAATATTACATTTCGTTACTAGGGTTAAGCCTTTAGCGACGAGAAAGCGGTCAATTCTAGATGCCTGGGTATGGTCTTTGTTAGACCAGGTGAAAGTTACTTTGCGCGGGTTGTTTTTGCGCCAAATGTCTGTAAGTGAGAAGTCAGCACAAAGGGATCGGAGAAGTTTTTGATCAGACAATAGGATGGCGGAACAATTTAATTTATCTAGGACATTGTCTACACAATTAAAGTCTCCCCCAATCACTAGATCCCCTTGGGGGAGAAAGTAATTGTGCAGACAAGAGAAAAAACTTTTACGATCCGAAATAGTATTGGGAGAGTAAATGTTTACTAAATTTAGTTTAGAATTATAGTAGTCAATGAGTAAGCTCAATATTCTTCCTTCGGAATCGGTCAAAAAACGAATAATTTTGCCTGGGAAGTTTAGAGAAAAGAGGATGGCAACACCGGCAGACCTGCCAGTCCCGAAGGACCACAGACATTTGCCGCGCCAGAGTATTTCGAATTCCTCCGCTTGTTTTTTGCATGAGACATGTGTTTCTTGTAAAAGGATTATGTCACAGTTTGAATAATTTAATTCTTGAATAATTTTTCGACTTTTACTGGAGGACCCGAGTCCTCGCACATTTAGAGAAATTATTTTAAGCTTACTCATTGAATATAAATAAAAAATTAATGTCTGTACCGCCTTCTCCTAGGTTTAACTCTCTCCCATCCATCATCATCAGTTTCGGAGCCAGAGTAGTCACGGCGGGAAGATCTATCGCGGTCATCGCGGCCGCGATAATAATCTCGATCGTTTCTATCTCTCTCTCTTCTGTCGTCTCTCCGGTCATCTCTTCGTTCTTCTCGATCGTCCCTCCCTCGCTCGTCTCTTCGTTCTCTTGGTCGTTCTCTTCTACCTTCGTCGCGTTGTTGTTCTCGTTGTTTCTCTTGATCTTGTTGTTTCTGTTGTTCTTGCTGTTTCTGCTTTTCTAGTAATTTCTGTTGTTCTTCTTGTTGTCGCTGTTGTTCTCTCTGTTGTTGTAGTTTTTTCTGCCTTTCTTCTCTTTCCTTGGCGCGCTGGGCTCGCTCTTGTTTCTTTTCCTCTTCAGTTTTAGGTGGCGTTGGCTCACTGTCGACGTTCGCGCTGAAGAGCAGGAAGGGGCATTGAGGCATGGAATGGTTGTCCGCTAAACAAACGGAACATCTTGGCGAGTCTTTACATTCTTGAGCTCGATGCCCAGGGCATTCACAATTAAAACAACGGACTGCAGAGCAGTCTTTGGCCATGTGGTCAGTAGCTCCACAATTCCGGCAAGCTTTTGGCTGATTTGGGTACCATATTTTAATAGGTTCACCAGCTATGTTGATGTTGGCAGGGATGGTTCGATGTAGCGCCATTCGAGCCGTTCTTACTCCATTCTCGATATGTTGTGCAATTTTGTCGCGCCGAAATGAAAGGACACGACCGTAGTGGCTGAGTCGGCCAATCACGGCAGTGTCGGGTAGTTCAGCGGGGGCTTCATGGATCTTGACGAGGACCAAACGATTTTCGCAGTCGCCCAAGAACACTTTGAGACCGGCAATCACGACAAAAGGTGTTTCAAGAGCGGCTTCTTTAGCTGCACGGCTCTTAAAAGTTACGATCCAAGATCTATTGGACGCCTTTCTCTGGATTCCGGTGATAGCGTCAATATCGATTTCTGCCGCGTCAAAAGCTTCGAGAATTATTTGCGATGTGACGATTGTATCAACGCTAAAATAGATAGAGCGATCCTTCGTGATTTTACTTTGACTAGGAGCATTCAAAAAAGGCACGGCCTTAAATTTCACACCCTTATTTTCCAGATTTTTCAGTACCTCAGGGATTTCGATTTCCACGTCTGCGTCCCAGGACTGTGAACCTTCTACCACGCTTGCGTCTACGACGTCTCCTGGATTCGCTGTCGAGTTATCGGTAGTAAACTGGCTGATATTTTCACTTTCCTGGCTGTCCATGTTGACCAATTGCTGCAAAAGCAAGAAAAATAAACTTTTCATAAGCCTTTTAACTCAAGAGGCCGAGAAGCTTTTTACTGTTTCGGCCTTCTGGGCCTCATCAGTGCAGTGCTAATGCTAGGATGGAGGAGAACAAATATGGTCACCCCAAACGATCCAACCTTTGTGGTATCGTCTAAGTCATGCCAGAGTGCTCAAACTAGAGTACACTAGCGAGCATGCGCTAGTGTACTCTAGCTCAACTAAAAGATCAACTAAAAAGCTCAACTAAAAGATGCAACCTCTGCCTCAAAGAAAAATTCCTAATCATCTGCCGGCCCGAACTATCAACACTAAACAAACGTAATGAACTCGTGTCTTCATGCCGCCACAGAAGCAAAGCCCTCCTACGCAACAACTAAACTGTCAATTTCGCGCTGCATAAATTAGACTAGTTAGATCATGCAAATTATATTGTATATAAGCAATGGTAAAGTTTATTCTCATTAAATCCCCTGATGAGTGGGCGACCACGAAACAGGCTTGTAGGGATGAACTTGTAGTTTACTAGTCTTTTTCCTCCCACAATATATACTTCGCTCTACTTCTATGTATTGAGCACTGTTCTACGAAAATCAAGTCACACTTTATATATATATATATATATGTGTGTGTGTGTGTGTGTGTGTGTGTGTGTGTGTATTGCACCTTTCTTAATTTCAGAGAATGTAATAGCCTACTCCAGGTATGCAATGAGACAAGCGGAGCGCGATCGTAATACGGCTACTATTGCGCCGTTCACTATCCCGTTCCGTTGAAAGTCTGGTACAGCATGGCGTGTAAGTAAAACGTAATCTTCCATTATGAAAGACTAAACGATGACCCGAACCGGAGTAACCGGAGTATTAAAGGGAGAGGTACTTACAGAGAGAGTTGCTTGCAGAGAGAGGTACTTCTAGAGACAAATTGACATATATATCAACTCACCGGTAAATATTTCAAGACAAGCAATCAAAACAGGATATCAGAGCAGAGAACTGTATACAAGAGGCCAATCAGAGCAACGCCAAAAAATGCGACCGACCAAGTTGGAATTGTTTTTGTATATTAACACCCTTTCACTTACTGTGCAAATTTATCCACGAATAACTCTTGTGTTTGATGGACATGATAACGGAGAGTGCGGCCAGACATGGACTTCATCTCAGTATGGTGAGTATTAAAATCTCCAAAATTATTAAAGAGATCAGTCAAGTTATGGGAAGCAAATATCCGTGTAAATGCATTTAAGGCGGATTTCTTGACATCTTTGACATCTTTCTTTCGACGAAACAAAACTAAGAGTAATTCCCAAAAAATTTTATGAATCGAGTTTTTCTAGAGGGCTTCGGATATCTGCTCCATATCAACTTTCATGTTAATTTCCTTACTATTTTCTGTGATTTTTTTCTTTTGTTTTAATCACAAAATCAGAAAAGCAAAATGGTGGAGGAGGGGGGGGGGGGAGGGAGAAACGATAAAAATTGTGAAAACCTGGTAGGCAGGTACACAGTGAATCAATATCACTTTTCCGTTAATAATTTTATCTCAAACAGGTTACAGAAAACGTCCCCTTTATGGTTACACATGTGGCAGCCTTGGAATATACAATAACTATGCAGGAATGATGTACGTGAAGTAAATATTGGAACCGTCGTTAGCATAGATGATGAGCCGAACGTAATATGTAAAGTTACCGTGATTTACACAACCTTAAATCGTAAATGTATCTGAGGAAACGGAGCTGTTGATATTTTTAGCACGGAACGACATGGATAACAGCAAAGTAGTTAAAAATGTAGTCCATCTGGACGGCAGATGAATAGAAATCGATACCTTGACAAGACAAGAACTCCCTTTTTGTTTTGTCCTTCAGTTTGCCTTCACACACACAAACCTTTTGTGGATCTATGGATTAATCCAAAAAAAGTTCTAATAAAAATCGATACTAATATTTTTTGTGATTCATATTGGATTTAGGAGTTAACTTCTGATTCTATCAACGTTTATAATTGGTTGACCATTTGAAACAAAGTTACAACTTACAGAATATTATTCCTGTCGAACAGATATCTTGAGCGTGCAAACAGTTGAGAGCTTATGATTCCAGCGGAGGAAAAAGTCGCAGTAAATGAAAATAACTAAATTCATGAGCTAGCTTAATAGGTACGTAAATAGATAAATAAGTAAATCAATACGCAAATGTAAAAGTTTTAAAAAATAGATAAAGAAACGATTAAATATAGGATTTCTTGCTTTCTCACTTATCTTGGGAGTGATCTTTATTACACATACCGTGGAATATCGATCCGGCCGAAGATTCGAGAAAACTGTAAAAATTTTATTAACTATGGATTAATTCATATCAACTGGACAAAGTAACTTGTTAGAGATCAATTACCCAGTCGTTAAGTGCAACCTGACTGACAGCAAATTGTAATCATTCATGGATAGAAAACTTGAACAAATCCAGTGTAGTTCAACGCAAAATGCGACCACCTTCCCATCTTATTCGACAAATGCCAAAATCTGGAAACAAACCCCACGAACAAACATTGCCTTTTCATCAATGCATTGGCGGTGCACCTCGTAAAATAGTGGGAAACTAAGCTAAGCCATTAACAACATCTCGACTGCGTTGCCATTAAATTCTGCGAAACCAGTGATGTAAAAAAGACATTAATCAAGTACAGTAAATGTTGAATAATCGAAATAAATCAAATTGAAAAAAGAGGAGAAAGGCAATTACAACACTAGGTCTAAATGGATCTACACAGAGGTATTCGCCGATAGATCAGGCCAAATGGGCCGTTTCCACGGAAACGTCCATACGCTAAGTAGATTATCACCTATTCGCATAAGAAATATGTAAAATATTTGTTAATTTGGGTAGATAAGTCTATTTCTCACATTTTCACAGAAAATCTGAATTACAATGTTGTTACAATTATTTAACAAATATATAAAATTACATGCGCGGATAGGGACTGGGCTACAATGGGTTTAGAAATACAAGATAATTAATTAAATAATTAAGAATTAACATTTAACAATGTGGGTATGCAAATATATATAAAAAGAAACTATTATTTGTTGAAGGCTAAAATAGTCCTTGGGAAAAAGCTGCGGCGCAGTCTTTCGGTCCTGCATTTAGTCACTGAAAAATTGCTAGCGTTCCTCAATTGATACTGATGCACTTGCTTTCTTTCTTTCGGGAGATGTTTAAAAAGTGGCCCTCCTCTTGAGATATTTTCAAGAGTTTTAACACAAAGTTCACTACTTCTTTCAACTAATGTTCTTAAATTAAGGAATTGCAGAGCTTCTGGGTGAGATAAAGTAGGTACTATGATTTTAAGAGCACGCATCTGTATTCGTTCTAGTTCTTGTGAAAGGTAGGAGGGGAGGGCGTGGTGCCATACTACACAGCAATATTCAAGAACAGATCGCATCAGGGAGATATAGATAGTGGTTAAATCATTCATCTCCACACCCCCTCCACGGAGTACTCTGAGTATTTGTAGGCGTTTAGAAGCCTTGGTGACAGTAGCTTCAATGTGATTGTTCCATTTTAAGTTATTCTGAATCACCAGGCCAAGTACTTTATGTGAAGTTACAAGCTCTAATTGTTGATCGCCGATCTTCAAATGAGGGAGTTCTGTGGGTTTCTTGAGAAAGCATATCCGCATTTCTTTACACTTTTTAGCGTTGAGTTTCATCCAGTTACTGGAGCTCCAAGAGGCGACAGTATCGAGACTTGTTTGGATGGTTGAGGTGCTGTTCCTTACGAGCCCCTCAGACAACGATACATCATCTACAAACTTCCAAGTGCAGGATTCAGGATCAGAGATGTTCAAGTTATTTATCATCACCAGGAACAATTTTGGACCGAGTTTTGTTCCCTGGGGGACGCCGGCTGTTGTTGGAAGCCAGTCAGAGATGGAGCCAGGTAACTTAACGCATTGTCGACGGTTAGTCAGGAAGCTTATTATCCACGGTATTAAAAATATGCGAACTCCTAAGCCCAGAAGCTTCTCTATCAGTACGTTGTACCCGATACGATCGAAAGCCTCAGAGAAGTCTAGAAAGCAAAGGCGGAGGTGTCGCCCGGGTGAGTCGAGGTACGTAAGCCAGGTGTGAATCATGTCCAGTAAACAATACGTTGTTGAGGTTCCCTTCAGGCACCCAAACTGATTTGGGTCGATTTTATCCTTGACATCGTCAATTAACCATGTAACTACGAAGTCCTCAAGGACTTTGGACAGACAGGGAGTCAAAGAAATAGGTCTGGTGTCGCCCTCATCCATAGGTGGTTGTACTTTTGGGATGGGTATTATATTAGATTCTTTCCAGGCTGCTGGTACAATGCCAGATCGGAGTGATGTGTTAAAGATGGTGGTGATAGGTTCAGCTAGTTCGTAAGCAAACCCTTTAACAATGCGACAGGGTACGTTGTCTGGACCATGGGCCTTGGAGGCTTTTATGGCGAGTAACTTCTTGCAGACTTCGTGGGGTTGCACAAATGGGCCTTCTGCCTCAGCAAGGAGGAAAGCTGGTACTAGATTACTGTCAAGTGGCGGTATGTCCGCATTAACTGACACGTAAAATCGATTTAAACTGGTGACAAGTTCTTGTTGGCTCATGATTTTCCCGTCACGCTCCAGTGAAATAAGGGATGGCTTTTCAGATCTGCCAGACATTTGGTTGATAAAGTTCCACCACTTGCGGCAGTCATCTTTCTTTAGGTGTTGTACTTTGTTCTTATAAAAGGACTTTTTCCTCTTCGCTATTTCTTGCTGGACTTTGTATTTCAAAGAGCGCCAAGCTGGGATGTTGCCGCTGTGAAATGCTTTCTGTCGGTCTTTAATCATGAGCTTGAGTTCAGGAGTTATCCATGGCTTATCTGTTCGATGCAGCTTGATGGTCTTTGCGGGGAGGATCCGATCAATGGCGTCTGTTAGTTGGATAATAAACGAGGATGCTAGATCGTCAATAGACGGGCTGGGTCCAAGGTCGATGAACCATTCATGTGTAGTAGCCCATCTTCCAAAGGCGTCGATTCAAGATCGAGGGTAGTGGCGCACCCGGCGCTTAGTGGATTTAACCCCAGGGGATCGCCTGTGCACTTGGCTAGGATGCCAGAGTACGATGTTATGATCACTTGAGCCTAGCGGGGCATGAGTAGTTGGACTGCTATACAAATTATGCATGTTCGTTAGTATAAGATCTAGTATAGCAGAGTCTCTGGTAGGTTGTTGGACGACTTGCTTTAAACTGTGGTGAGTAACCAAGTTACTGCAATCAAAATCGTTGAAATCGCCAAGAAGGACCAAATCATAAACAGGGTGTTCGTTACGTAGACGGTCAGTAGTATTAATTAAATAGTCATTCAGTTCTTTGTGACTATCGGCAGGTCGACCTGGAGGATGATAAACAACACAAATAGCTATGCCAGATAGAGGTCTTGGCAGGCGTCTGGGACGCAAAGTAAGCCATAGGCATTCAAAATTCGGTATCACATTGTTCAAATAAACACAGATTCCGCCACCTCGGCCAGCTACACGATCTTTACGGAAAAGATTGAAAGCACTCATTGACAAGAGGCTGTCATCGATATCACTACGCAGCCACGACTCTGTGATAGCGACTAAGTTGACTAGTTTCGTTGCCAGTAATGCTGTTAATTCTTCCAGCTTGGGAAAGAGGGAACGAGCGTTCAATAAGCAAAGGCTTGGTAGCATCGCTTTCTTACCAGCTATCGAGTTGTTGTTGTTGTCGCCACTGCTGATGTTGCTGTGCGTGTTGTTTAGGGCAGGGGCCGCCAAAGGTGTTAGCTTGATAACACGTACTGATGGGGCTTAACGTCTTTTAAAAGCTTGAACACGTTCGGTAATCCTCACGGGAATTACTCTCTGTATATTAGCATGTTTGCCAGGAGAAATAACAACACAGTTATTAATATTCGATCCTGCCGAAGTTAACCTTTGGGAGGTTGTTATTCTTGAATTGCGTCTAGAATGAGTAAGTGTCTTGATGTTAAGAGTTCTAGAGTTGCTAATATAATTGCAGGAGTTCCAAATCCCGTGATTTTGTAGATGGAATTTCAAATCTTGGTCGATCGGTGGATTGCTGATGTTTTTACCGTAATGAATCAATTGAGAAGATGAATATATCACACGGCGTGTATTTTCCGATACGTCGTTATGATGGTGGTTTAACGTTGGTCCGAGCTGTGGATGAACATCTCCGCTTTTTAAGATGACTTCTGCGCTAGGAAAGCGAATGGTACTTGAAGGTTCAGGTAGTTGTAACACCACTAGGCCATGTTTGGTGAATTTAACCAAAGGTGTTTTAATCCTGTGTGTACGCTACACTTTAAGTGTCCGGTGTTCGCTAGCGAGCGTAGTTGCTTTGGCTAGGTTTTTAGTATGCTCTTCGAGTGTAGCAGATGACTTAAAGCAGGGTGTATCGGCCAGTAAACAAAAAAATATCGAGAGCCTAATGGATACGCGTTCGTCCGCCATTAGACCCCAGTCCAAAGAGCAGTGATCAAGTCACATGTGTTTGGAAAGTTCACTTTAGAAGTAGCAGCCTGTAGTTTTGCATGTTCGAAATTACTGTATGGACTGGAGTGTTTTACTGGAAACTAAAACACTTGTAGAATTGATACGACCACCACATCCAGGTATCTTCGCATGTAACACGAGTGGTCACATTGAGGGAAGACGTCAAGATTCCTACCTTGTCAAACTTCGCCGAATGAGGTTGGTTTGACTGTTTTTTCCTATCAATAGAAAATTAAATTGATTAAAGGGATTTCTTCCGGTTGACAAAGCTGAAGCTTTGACTATTTTAGTTATACAAGTTAATCAAAAATTGCAAAATACCGAGAATGAATAATGTCTTCAACCACAACCTAATCAGTATAATTTACTGCTCAAAACGTGAGTTTACACATCCTTTACTTGCACGACCACTAGCTCATGCGAAGCCCGCGTATAATGCCTAATTATATAACCGAGTACCCGCGGTAAGCTACACGAAGGATCGTATCCGAGTATGCGTACCCCATCGCATACAAAGGGGCCTTCCAAGTTACCCGTTGCGCAAGTACATTACCTTCTCCTTTTCCCTTCTACTTACTTATCGACTATATTTTTTTCCCGCAACGCAGTTGGCCTCACATCCTAAAAGTAGAGCCTTGTACGGTTGGTCGTATAGTCGAAAGACCAAATTTTTTCGGCTTGATGAGTTACTACTCCTTTTGTAAAAAAGCGGCTTGGCTGTTTACGCTTCGAACTCAATTAAAATGCCGAATGGGGTCCCGTGCCGAAAACAGCGCGCAATATAAACTGACTAATTATGCAATGGCAGCCATGTGGTTACTCAAAAATTTTCACGCAAGACACGCCTTCGTCGATCTGAGTTCGCCTTTAGTTTCAATGTTCACCCATTATCAAGTGTTACTTTTGACCGAAGAATAGCTTGTGGCAGGAAGATAAAAGCAACCAGTGATTGCATGTGATATAATGAGTGGAAATCCGCCTTGCTAAAAAAGACGCGAGTTGCGTCTTTTTTAGCAAGTGTAGGTATTTTTTCGTAAAAAATACTCATATTATCGTTGGTATTTATGTAATCGCCTTGACTTCGTGAAATGAGGAAATAAGTGACAAGGGTTTAAAAGAAAGATTCTCTCTCGTAACGACATTTTTATTGGAGTATTGCGGGTCATCAAGAAAGCATAGTGAAGCAAAGGGATCCAAAGCGTTTGTGAAACAAAAGTTGTAAGTTCTAATCGTTCGTTATTTTAACTGAGAAGAATGTTGTAGAAATTAACTATATCTCGTAGTTACATTGTAATTTCAGTGGACTACGACTAACCATGGACGTCACGAATCGTACAGTCTAGTGCAAATAAAACTCCAGATGCTTAGTCCCTGGCTGATCTTTACGTTAAAGTAGCCCCTTCATCCACAGGAGCGAATCACATGTCATGTCAAACTAGACAAACTTTCAGTACAATTCGCAGCAGACGTAAAACTCTCCTATTGGAACAGGACAAATTTTCTATGGAAAAGAGCTATATCCTCGTGTCGAGTCCAGGGCGAGACTGGTATTCATTCTCTAAGAAAATGTTTTAAAATAGTAGAAAAAATCCACAAGTTTTCTATCTGTGCTGAATAGAGTGCAAGATAGATTACTAGGGTCGTAGTCAATCCCTTAGCTTTAGTCCTCGAGTTAACGACATATAGTTTTTATTTTATTTCATGTTTACATTTACATCAATTCCCACGCACACACCTTTCCACTATTTAACCCACTATCATGTGAAAATTTAGGAGCCCTATCATAAGGGTTCTACACTTCTTTACCGGTAATGCTAAAAAGAAAACAAAATCCTACTCTTGTCTGTTAGTGATGGTAGATTCTGCTTCGAAAAGCCTTTTCTATCATATTGACCAGTGTTTGAATTATTGTTTACTTTGAAAAGTGTTCTCCCAAGCATGGTGTGCTTGTATCACAAACCCTCTTCTTAGCTCACTTTACTTTCGTAAGGGGAATTTTGTAAATATGATATTTTACTCCTTTATCGATGGATTGAACATTTTGAAGATACAAGTGCAATTTACCAGTCCATCATCCCGCTAATGCTAAGTGAAAATCACCTGCAAGTCTCCGAACATTTAATTCACGTGACCTCCTCTTTCAATTACAAGAGCGATGTATTGTCCTGATATCATTATGCGCTCGCTGTCATTTTCGCAGATGCATGTAACGTTGGCTGGATCTGTTGGGTTGAAAACATTTTTTCGGGCTTTTTTGCTTCCTTATTATTCTAATGTTTTCTCTTTAATGTGTCTAGCTCGTCTCGTGTGAGATCATATAATAATATTGTGGAATTGGAATTGGAGGTCTCTCTTAGAATTGGAACTGGAGGCCTCATATTCGAAATTTGATCAAGAAGTTAGGTCATCGTATCTGTGTTTTTAATCGCATTTTCCATATGCTTGACGAAAAGACTCGCCTTGCGTACTACAATGGTTTGGTGCTACCTCATTTAGACTATGCGGATATGGGGCGATCAACGAGGGTTTAAATCAGAAAAGGAACAACTATAAGCCTTCCAAAATAAGTTTGCTAAAAAGGTCTATGGCAAAAAGGCCTCACTAAAGAGGCAATGAAAGAATTAATGTGGTTGCCTTTGGAATTTCGCCGGCGTGCGCATCGTTGTGTACTTTGAACACTTTGATAATTTTAAAGCAACACTAAATTCACATGGTTACAACACCAGAAATGGACACCTTCCACGCTATGGTAGAATTAGAATAGAATGGGGACGACGCATAACATCTTATCAAGCAACAGACCAATGGTTGGCACTTCCGCCTGAGTTGAAAAAGCCTATGGCACCATTAATTTTTAAAAGACACTTAAATAATTATTTTTTTTAAATTACCTTATAAACCTAAGCATATTCTTAATTTTAGCATTTTAATCTTAGTGCTTTTATATGCTTCTTTAATTTACATGTTCCTATACAAATTATTATTATTTTATGTATCTAGTCTCAATGTATTTTTAGTCAGAGGACGCCCCTGAAAACCAGTCAATATGATGGGAGTATCCTCTTTAAATATTATTCAGAGTATAGTCGGCATCTTTCTGGTCGCGTTGTTTCAACAAGAGAAACATTCAGTCTTGCCGAGTGTGTGATGATCTGTACATGTTAATTCTCCTGGATTGTAAAGCGCCTTTGATCATCCTATAATGTTAAAGGGCACTATATAAGTAAATAAATTATTATTAAATTATTATTATTCAAGCAAGTTTCGCTGCGAGATTTTGAACTCTTTAAGGATTTTGATCCGAAGGAAGGTTCAGTTCATATGGACAAGGTATGCCATTGACAAATTTTCACATTCAAAGGTACCCAGTGGACCAAACAAATTAAACTCAAGCTGCCCTAAAACTACTTCCCAAATTAAAAACCAAGAAAGCAAAAACGGTATTAGAGCGAAGGAAAATATCACGTTGGGTCAACCAGAATAGGACGAAGTAGAGCACTCACTTGCAAATTGCTCTCCCGTGGTTTATTGACTATTAAAAATGAATTATGTTTTATCAAAATTCGATGATAAGCCATTTTATTTTTCAGTAGATGACCAGCCTTTCACTTACTGTGCAATTTTATCTTTTAATTGCTGTAGTTTTTGATGAATAACATATATTTATTTCATCAATTTAAAGGCAGCATCATGCTCACAACTATAAGTGGTTTCCACTGACAAATATGTGTAGATATGTTCGAAGTTCAACAACTTCGCCGGTCCGAAGTAAACATGGAAACTGCTTGCTCAATTAAACTCGTGAACTCATGTGCGACAGATTCGAACGTTTAGCATGCTTGGCTACTGATACTGGCGAAGTACTATTTTATGACTCAATATTTTGGGTGTAAGAAAACAATATATCGAGGGAGATTTCAATGATAAGACCAATTCTGTTACATCTTGTGAGTTTAGATCGGTTTTTGTGACTACAGCATCCTGGGAACGCGTGGCCATTATGTCATAGCCCTTGTAAGCGCGTGTGCAAGTTGTAAACAATAAGCCATTGCGTCATCGTCCTATGAATAAGTACGGTTGAGTTATTTTCTTTTGTGATTTCTGGCTTACAGCCACTGACACATTATGCTTTCAGTTCTTTCCATATAACTAGGGAAGGCAGCAGAAGACGATTAGCATCTCACAATCATTTCAGGATTGCGGGTGATAGAAAACAGACGTTTTCCTTGCAGAAATATTTCAATAGATGTGATCGGTGCATCATAACACAAGGGGGAACATTTTTTTCCTTGAGGAAAGAGCGTTTTACCTTTTAAATCAGCAAATAATGTATATAGAATATTCTCTGTTCTTGCCGTGCGCGATACTACCAAAGACGACAGTCATCTCAAAATAATTTCACGGTACCATCCACCGACACGTAATTGTCGCACTAGAGCTTTTTTGTTTGTATCAGTTTAAAACACCGTCACCAAGTAGCGTAAATAAGTGCCACCCCCAATTTAAAAACCTGCCAAATTTTTTCAAATCGCCAATCTTTAAAGAATCCGATGTTTTGCCTCGGAGGCCTCCAAGTTTTGGCAGAAAAAATAGTCTCATGGTTTTTATTTAACCATTTAGTTGTCATCATAAACAAGATATGTCTGGATAAAATTTCATCGGGAAAATAAATTTTTTGTGCGCTCATCTAGTATGGCGTGCGATAGCAGGATTTTCCTCACCTACGAATTTAAGCGCTGCTATTATTCAAATGTCCATGACTCGTAGTCTGGGCCCAGTTATACTGGCAGCAATTTGAAGAACACATGGCTTGAGCGAGAAATTCTCCATTCCTTGCAAGTATGGAAGTTAACACAAGTAGCTCAAGCGTCAACCAGAACGCAAATGATCAGCTAGAAAATATTTTCTACTGCTTTTTACCATGAGATGGGATTGGGATTAAGTCAGTCAGTGAAGTTTTGGTCAAATGATTTTAGTTACAGGCAACCGCCGCCAAAGTTGGAAAGTGTAGACGTGATATGCCCATTATGTAAACTTTAAGGAATTTTTTTTTCGTCGAAAGAGAGCATACTACCACTTGAATCAGCGACTTTTGCCGAATAGGGTTATTCAATGGAATGTTAGCACTGAAGAACGTGGATCGGCGGAATGGTGGAATACTTAAGACGCAGAATGACGAAATATCCTAATACAAAAGTCTCAAAAACGAAATTGCAATGAGATGGAAAAATTATTTCCAATAACAGGCGAAGTTAATAGAAGCATAGGTAAGCATTAATGGGGCCCAGGGGATTGGAGAACCATAAGGCTTTCGATCTAATCCCTTTCAATTATCATTGTATTACTACTGTTATTATTATAACCATTGTAAACTTTATTATCTGTTACCATTTCAATTATTGGTTGAATGTCAACAAGGCATCTTTCCCCCGTGGAACAGGGTACTCATAAATTCGTGGTATGCAGCAGGGTTTCTATTTTGCAAATAAGACAAATATTCTGAACACTACCTTAGAGCGTCATTATACCACCTTTAGTTCTTTTCAATGCTACAAATGTGCTATGTCAGTAGCCACATGCAGTCTCTGATTGTCTAATTTTTTATTTTTTTTGCTTTTCCCCTCATCTTCTTCCTCAAAAACCGAGCTAAACGATCTAGTAAACCAGCCTAGAAAACGCCTCCGATACAAAGGAATAACTGTGAGAGCGAGGTTGGTCGGTTTTTATTCAAAACTTGTTCAGATTTAAAGTTAAGGGCAGAACCATTGATTCCTAAACAAATTCTTTTTATTGCCAAGATTGAATTTGCCCATTTGGAACATAAAGATATTTGCATATTTACGGACGCAAATTCTGGGAGCTTGAGCTATTTGAGGTAATATTCAACTTCCACATAAAAGAAGGAAATTGTAAGAGCTCTTGACAGTGTGATTATGATGTACAGATTCGGCTTCGTTAGCCAAATAAGAGGGTGGTTTTATTGTTGAATACGAATTTGACTTATGTTTTTAATTAATTATTACTTTAAAGAGTATTCCCAGGCATTGTGCATTAGTTGCATTAGCGAACTCAAAAAAAAGTTACAATGGCTACTCTTGAGGAATAGCTACTCTCTGGGAATAAAAAACTAACTGCTTCGCTACTTTATTTGACAAATTATAAATCCTCGTCTAAACTCACCGGTATTTTGTACAATGTTTCAAGGAATGTTCTAAGCATGGCAATTTTAAATAAAAATGTTGACAACTGGCTGATAAATACTGGTTCCATTCCCAAAGAAATTCCCTTGTAATATTAAAATAAAAGTTGGAAAATGCTAGTTTGAAAAGGAAAAAAAAACCATCGTCAAAGTGCAGACTTGTTCTACTTCCTTGCTGAAACCTGCTTCAAGCCTTTATCGATAAACTAAACATGTCAAAAAGTTGTCCGTGAGCCAAATATACTTACAATCTACTAATCCGTCACCCCACCAACAGATATCAGCATCATTAAAATGACCTGTAATTTTCTGCAAATTTAATCAATGCCAGTTCCTCGCTAGTTTCAATAACAAAAGAAATTCACTGTTTTGGAAAAAATTCAAAGCATATTGATGTGTTTAGTGGAAAACATTTTTTGGGCTTCTTGTTTTCCAATAATTCCTACCTTTTCCTTTGAGTATGTTTAATTTTAAGAATAAAAACAGAGGCCGGAACAGTATCCAACATACAAGACATAACCTTGCAGGACTTGCATTAAGCACCGTGGCTATGCTCTACGTCCACACTCTTTCAAAGGATGTTAGTTCACATTGACGCAGTGTAGATGTTACCGCCGCAGAACTGTAGATTTCTAGTATTTAACGAACTGGACATTTACGTTGATATTGTATGAAGTACCAAGTAAGAAAAGTTGCAATCCGAAAGCACATGGTTTTGGAGTCGATAGGATGTTTTTGGCTATGTAAATCTGGCAGAACTTTGGAATAAATTATGGTAAAAAAAAATACAAATGATGTTGAGTTGAAGTCTCGGCAACAGTAGATGAGATAACTAAACAGATTCCATCAACAATAAACTGAGGTAATCTTTCTCGAATAAGACGAATCTTATTCTTGAAAAATGAATTGAACTGATCAGCTAAACCAGCATCAGATATTGGATGTAGGATATTAAGGTTCAGAAGATTGCTGATGGCTTGATAAAGAACCCGTTGGTTTCCACAGTTATTCTCAGTAAGAGAGCAAAAATAAATTCCTTTGGCATTACGAACCAAATCATTAACTAATCAACACTGATCCATATAGAAACGATTGCTGAAGTCACTCCTGGTGGTACTCCATTTTCAGCTTCCAGTTTTCATCTCAACTTTTTCGTCGATCTCATCTCCTCAGTAAACCAGGGCGCACACAGGTGAAGAGTAACAGGCGGGCGACGGAAGAGTAACAATAGATGCCAAAAGGTCAATTAATGAACGAAGAGTAGAATCGTACCGGTTTAGACTTATATCACTTGATAACAGGCAAAGAAACACCACTTTGTATCGCAGTCAAATGTATGTCTGCGTCCTTTCAGGAACTTTTAGGGTCGATGTGTTACGAAGGGATGGCATTTTCTTGCGTACTGTATTTTATCAGGTAAATGTCTAGTACTCATTCATTTGAACATTAATCCTTGTTATTTTACTCTTGAACTTATCTATTTCCTAATTATTGACGGCTTCTTTTTTTATTGATAATTCTGTTCGTTGTGCATATCTGAAAAAAGATTTATTTTTTATTTGATGTCAACTTCAGCATCTCATTTTATACAAAATGACCTCATGAATAAAAGTACGGAAGCTGGAAGGGCCTTCCTTAAATCTCTTCTCCTTTTCCTTGGTTCTAGAGTAGCTTGTTGATTATAAGAATCAGCTAGTGGTTAATTCATGAAGTTGAAATAGTTAATTAAGCTAAGCATGACCATGCCGTAAGATAGTTCCGCTTTTTATTTCTTTTAAGATACCCAGTTGGCCAAACAAATTCAACTCAGGTTGCCATCAGGGAAAGTAAGTGAACTACTTTTTTTCCAGTAATCGTTTTTGCTCCGCTTATTTATTGCATTTTAAACAACAACACCAAAAAACAATCCAAGATAGCGCATGTATCAAGTAAACAGCGGTCGCAATTGTTTAATGAAATAACAAAAAGTGTCTTTTCTTCGAAAAGATGGAATGGAAATCGATATGACGGGGAGTTGGAACACCAATCGGCACAAGGATGAGTGATAATCGTTATGCAAGTCCATTTGTCCTCAAAAACCGTCACGAATTTACGATACTTCCTCACGATAACATGGATACAAACGAATGAATTTCTTTCTTAGTGCAAAAATATGAAAGGCTGGATGTCCACGTTTGTTTGATATTTGTGATATGAGGCTGTTGCTTGATTACATCTTTTGAAAAACAGATAATTTTTTCATTACAGTTGTCCACGCATTATCATGTCCCATTATTTTCCCTATCATTGGGAGACTAACACATGCACCACGATTGACGTGGGATATCGCATTTGGGCGAATGCCACAGGGGTAAGTCAACGTGTAAGAAATTTTTTTAGCGCCTTTCTTATTTACAAGGCGTGTAATAGCTTGTTCAAGGCGATTAGTGAGACATGCGGGACGCGATCGTAATACGGCGTGATAATAACAGCGGGGCCAAAATCGAAGGAGGTTTGGGTTTGGGCCTCGACGGACCCAAATCATCCCCGTTTTTTCTATCCACAGATACCATTCGCCGTTTACTATCGCGCGCCGTTAAACGTCTGGTACAGCACGGCGTGTAAGTAAAACATCTTCCGTTGTGAAACAATAAACGATGACTTGGACCGAGTAGCACCGGAGAGTATCCAAGCGAGGGGGATTTGCAGAGAGAGATGGGTACTTGCACAGAGGGTTACTTGCAGAGACAAATGACATATATTGTAACTTAACTATTTTTAGCCGAGTAATCACAACAGAATATCAAAGCAGAGAATTTTATACAAGAAGCTAATTAGAACAACGTCAACAATGCGACCGACGAAGTTGCAATTAGCTTTGCTTTCCAGTATATGAACATCCTTTCACTTACTGTGCGAATTTATCCATGAATAACTCTAGTGTTTGATGGCCTTGATAACGGCGAGTGCGGCCAGGGATGGACTTCACCTCAATCTGGTGAGTAACAAAATATCCAGTATTACCTGCTGATCTCTGTTTGACAGGTCTTCAAATCTCAACCAATCAGCGCACGACTCGCAAACAGCCTGTGGGGGGGGGGGGGGTCCATTCATTCGAGAGCGCTTCGCGAAACCAAATAAATGTGGCGTGTGAATTGTTGTGGCTTTTATCGTGTTTAGCTCGACATTAATTTTGTTTCGCTTCTTGAGAATTCTGTGATACTCCAGTAAGGTTTAAAGACATCGAATGTCTTAAGTCAGACGTGTTATTTATGCTGATGTAGCGGCGGATAGCTGTTCAAAGCTCCGGGACAAGATAAAACTCTTACTGTGTGTCATGGTCATTCTTCCTTGTCGACGCAACTAACAGGACTACTCTGGCTTAAAGATTGCTTGAAAAGATGATGAATTCCACCGAACATTTTAATAAGCAAAGTCACATCACTTCCTTCTGGCTGTTTAAGTAGTTCTAAGACGGCGAGCTGTGCTGCGCGTAATGTCTGGGGGTTTTTAACTACGGGGAAGAACGCCTCAGGATCCATTATGTCTTTCCTCTGCTGATGATAGTTTTCTCGTATTTCCCCGTTGGCTGCCATCTGGAGATATCTGTCGGACTGAATTAAAGTACTCACGCTTTTGTTTGGCTGGTGAAAGTTAATTTCAAGTCGAGTCTTCTCCTCTGACCCAGACGTATCGGAACCTTCGGAGCATTCTGACCATGTTGTTGAACTCTGTCGTCCGGACTCGTCTTTCTTTTTGTAAAATATCTGGGGTCTTTGGTACGTGTCCAGAATAATTTTTCTGTCATCTGTTTACAATCCTAGCACGTCTGCATATGGAATAACGAATTTTCTTCGAAGGATGGCCGATTTTTCTTTTTGATGTTCAATGACAAATGTGCCCGGCTGTTGTGGTTTGCTTGAGTTTAACTTCATAGTAAATAACTCGTGTGTTACTCTTGGATCGGCTCTTGTTATGTTAAGACTTTGAACTGTTGATTTGATACTGTTCAAGTTTGTTGAGCTATTCACCGTGCCACTGTTGGATGTTGAAGCAAACTGTCTGGCTGTTTCGACTGTAATTTCTACGGCGTTGGACGACTGGAAATATGTTTTTGCTGCCTGAAGATAGTTTTGTGTCATCTGTTGGGCTAATGTGGAGTCGATATTTGGCCAAGGACTTACACAAGTACCACCGTCATCATATTTATTTGATTCTTTCATCTGAAACAATTAACGGAGGTAAGTTAATATGACCTGATTTTAACCTCCGTTCTAATTCCTAGCTCTATCACAGAACTCAGTTCACTGAAATCGATCATTTGTTTCTAGGTACTATGAGACATTATTTTACTTAGTGATTTTAAGTATGTAGTATTCTTTCGCATCTTAATCTATTCTTCGAATTTATTATTTTTTGTATATTTACATTAGTTCATATGTGATCTGTATTTATATGTGGTTTAGGATTCCTTTACAGATTATCTTTGGCCTTTAATGAACAAATATTGTTAGATATGTTAGTTCATATGTGATCTGTATTTATATGTGGTTTAGGATTCCTTTACAGATTATCTTTGGCCTTTAATGAACAAATATTGTTAGATATGTTGACCAGAATTAATAAGTCAAAACAACATTTGTTAGATGAACTTGTTATGTTAGTGCTTTTATATAATGCCTCCATGTACCTGGACTTCAGGAGCAGTTTGTGTTCTATAAGTAGCATAAGATTGTTCATCTTGACTTGACTTTCTTTTTGTGTCTTGAAAAGGAATGTGCTGTTTTAAACAAAATAGCACAGGTACTATGAACATTTTGAGTGTGTCAATGATATTCAACTAAACAGCAACATGCACAACAAGTAGGGCTGTCCACTAGATGTGCCCGGGTGCCACATCCGACTAACTTTGGTCTTTGGCGTGATGTCCTGAACGATTTTGCCGACATAACGATATTTAGATTTAGATTTGGTTGACTGGGAAAAAAAAATTTTTTTCATATAGGCATGAGTGTTGGGCACCCAGGATTCCATGGTTAGGAACTTTTGGGTGTCTCATAATTTTTCTTCAACCACAGCCTTGAGAAATATCTTTCCATATCTATATACAGTGTATATAGTAGTCTAGGAGTTATTTAAAATGAATGGAGGTAAAAAGTTATTTCATTAGTCACATTTATACAGATTTACTTATATATTCCATACCATTTTCTTTTTCTTTAGATGTTTTGGTAAAGCCTCATTTTCCTTTTTGTGGACTTGAGAGTCTGATGAGTAGTTGTGCCCTTTCTTCTCTTGGTTCTCCACAGATGCCCATTCATGACAGAATTGTTGTGTGAATACTCATTTTTGATAGTCTATCTTTCCTGTTTCACCCGCTCGCCCACCACTGTAAATGTAGTTGCCTTGCTTGGCTTCCTTGTGTTTGGTTTCCATGATGCTGTCATTGAAATTGTGCAAGGTCAAAGGGAGTCCACTCAAGGCAGCATCTTTAAGAGCCTTCTCGACATAAAACCCAGTGTAAGCTACAAGTTCTTTCACCGTGGCAGTAACAGTTTGAGAGCCAAAAATTAGGATAAATTGAAATCCTAACAAAACTCTTGCGTGGCATTCATACTCCTGTCTGGTTAATTATTTTGGAGTGTTTAAAATCCATTGGAAAATTTTTTTGAGGCCAGTGCAAAAACGTACCAATATTTTGCTGACCAAAGGGCTAAAACCAGAATTGTTCAAAAGTTACTCTGCTTTTTCATAGAAGGCCAAAACACCATTTTCATCAAATGTGACTTCATAACTGCTTAGACAAACTTTTTGAGCAAATTTCTGTACTTCTATAAACCATTCTTTTTTATTTTGTTTGAGAGCCTCAGCTACTTGGCCAATTCTTCGTACAATAGTTTCTGTAGCTCTTGTAGCTTGGTGCATCATTGCTGGGTAGAAATTTACCAGGCCAAGTTGAGAAGCATTAGGATGTCCAGTTTGACCAAGGTGCTTCTTTGCATATTCTCGTCTGCCATAAATGATATTTAACATTTTTTGTTAATTTTAATTACCAGAAAGGTGTTTTCCAAATAGAACACACGTACATGTAGTGCAAAACCTCTTAATAAAGTTTTCCACATTGAATAACATTAGTTTTTATCTATGATTGATGTGTGGGTACTGAATTCATGTATCTGTTGAACAGTGTATAAACATATCTATTATCATTCATGCCTGTGCTGTATTTGGAAGGTTCAAGTTTAAAAAAATAATGCGTAATTTATTCAATGATTAATTTATTAAAGTAAAGTGCCATTAGATCAAATAATAACCTGTTTTCAGTATTATCCACTAGCTTTCCCAACCATGTCTTGTACTGTTCTTCTCCTTTCTCTGTCATTACTACTTTCCACACAAGCTCATTACAGATTACTCTCATATCCCCAAGTTGCTTTTGGTGTTCTGGTGACTCTGGAATCGGATAGCAGGAGCTGGCAGAAGAACTTCCGGTAATTGATCTTCGTTGACAGCCATCTGCAACACCACGCACAATGACTTCTATGTTCTTCTTCAGAATTGGGTGATAAACTGACTTCAAACTGGACAGCTGTTGAAGGGTTTCTCGTCCAAGATTACTTACATGGTTGTAGTTATCTGGGCCTAACCAAGAACACACTGTAACAATGCAGCTTAACAGGTTGTGGGGCTCCACCAATTTGACTCTTATTGCTGTTTCTGCAGTAAAGAACTTACTCCACTACATCCATGGGAACGCATCGATGTAGTGATAAACAAGTAATTTTTCTTTAGGGACCATTATTGTTTCCTGTAGAGTTTTTTTGCTAAGTAGCCATTCCATAGTGTTTTTGACATTTGTGTATGCTGCAACAACACCATTGTGTTCAGTAAAAGTCAGTGACAAACTTTCTTGCAGAGCCTCCTTTTTTACCTTGAGCTTTTTACATACGTCATCTTTTGGTACCATGATATTGATTCCAAAAACATGTTCTAGTTCTTTACCAAGCTGATTTCGGACTGTGTTTTGGTATTTAGTGTAGCCAATGTCAAAATTACTTACTAGTTCAGCTGCAAACTGGACAAAATGATTGAAATTCTTCTTGAAAATGACTGGCATGAGTGCCCTCTTAAAAAACTCTCCATCTTTATGTGAAATAATGAAGTCGACCAGCTCAGCTTTTTCTTGTGGATCTTGGGGCATGTTTAAATCGTCAGTAAAATGAACCCATTTTCTGCATTTTGCTGGAGTCAAAGTTTTTTCCTTGGAGTGATAATTTGGGGATATACTTTCACCATGTGGTTTGGAATAAAGGGTAGAAACTGACTGTTGTTTCAAGCAATAAAGAAGCGAGTCTGGGTAACTCTCTTGACTGTTGTTTCAAGTAACCCTCCGCCACCATCTTAACAAGGAATTCCAATTCTCCTCTTAACTTGCTTTCCGAAACTGAGCCCTGTGTAAGCTTACTTCTTGTTAAGAGAAATGAGAAAGTTGACACGTGCCTCTCAATGCTACACAAAACCAACAGTTGAAAATCCATCTGGTGTTAAAAGTTTCAAAAGTTCTTTAAGCCTCGCAGAGCGGTGGTGGTGCGGGACGTCCAGGAAATTGTTTGCTGCAGCAACAGCTTGCAGCGGTGGGTTTCTTACGTTTTCTTCGCGCCTTTGGCTTGGGTGGGTCGGAAAATGTTTCCTTAATCCACGACCTGTTTGGTAATTGTTTCTGCAGTCGGAACAATTGAAGACCTTGGGCATGGTGGTGAGAAGTATGCTCAAACCTTTAAAACTTTCTGTGCATCTAGTGATGACGTGATCGTATTAAAGCCAGTAGGGGTCACGCGACGTGGCACTTTAACTTCCCAAACTATTTTTATGGGTTAATACACGTGATATCAAACTCCCTTAAGCCTTATGTTTTACTCAGGGATGCAATTCTGCTACCTCCTTTCCGTCAAATTCAAAGGTCATTTATAATTCGTGATGAAACTGTTTGAAAGTCGTCGCGCGGGTTGTTAAAATCATAGCGGGGAAATGTAAACACACGCATCTTGCTCGACACTGCTGTTAACTATCTCAAGCAAAAACCACGCCGTTAGCATCGCCTTTTTATAATTTTATTAGTAATGTAAGGTTTTGTGTTCTTCAGCCGGGGATAGCCTGAGTTCAACCGCCGTTTATTCTAAACTCCGACGGTTATTACAGGTAATATAACCGGATGTACACAGGCTAGTCGGGGGTCGCAAACGAACTTCTGTCAGAGCTGGTGATTTAAACGATTTATCTTCAAGCTGGGAAGTAGTATACCTGCTTTACGCTTTTAAAATTATAATAAAGCCTATTTAAACCCAGTGTTCAAGCTTCACTACAAGAAAAAAGGTTATTTTTCCCTGAGGGATGACCAAGCAAACAATGAAAACAAACCGATGCCATTTTTTCCGCGCGTGTTTTTTACAAAGGAGACTGGAGCTAGTTCCCCCCAGTTTTTAACCCAGCATGCCCCGCAACTTCCGGTAGAAATCAGCAGGTATTAGGTAGATCAGTCAAGTTATGAGAAGCAAATATTCGTCTAAATGTTTTGTTGAGCTAATTTTATGACATTTGTCCACTTCTTTCTTTTGACCAAACAAAACTAAGCGTTACTCCCAAAAAGTCACACAGATTGAGTTCCTTTAATGGATTTAGGCAACAGCACCATATCAACTTTCTTATTGATTTCCTTACTCTTTTTTTGTGATTTTATTCTCTTGCTTTTTATCACGAAATTAAAAAAGAAAAGGGATGGATGGTGGTGGGTGGAGAGGGAGTGGATTTTGGGGATGAAAGGATGATTATTGTTCAAACCTGGTAGGCAGTATTTAATATGTAATTCTGACATCCTTACCCACCTTGCACGAGTAAACAGTGAAATAATTAGTCCGTAGCATTAGCCACAAAGAGATGAACCAGTTCTTCTCCTTTTCCTTTTTTTTTTTTATCAATGGTAGTTCCAAGGAGGAGGTCGATCATTGCTTTTTTCGGAGTGTTCAATGGCAGCTTTGGACTGTACAATAACTATACAGGAATGATGTACGTGAAGTAAACATTGGAACAGTCGTTGGGATAAATGAACTTAATATAATAAGTAAAGTTTACTTATTATATAATGATTTACACAACTCAAATCATAAATGTATCAGGAGAAACGGAGCAGTTGATATCTTTTAGCATAGAATGACATTGATAACAGCGACGTAGTTAAGAAAATTAGTCTATCGTGACGCAAGATGAGTAGAATACAATAGCTTTCTAAATAACAACTCTCTTTACTGTTTTGTGCTTCAGTTCGCCTTCATACCCATAAACCTTTAGTTGATCTATGGGTTAGCCGAAGAAATGTACTTATAATGATTGATAACAATATTTATTATGATTCCTAATGGATTAAAGAGTTGACTTCTATCAAAGTATGATTCAGATAGGGTTTTATCATTTAAGGCAAAGCTTTAAAATTCTTTTGATTTCAGGAAAAAAGTTAAATAGTTAGACAGATAATGAAGCTTAACCATTCATGCTCAGGTAACACGCGCTATTTCATAGTACGGTTTATATAAGGGAAATCTATGTGTCAAATTTAAGTTTTTTAGTGGTAGGTATTTTGTCATTCGGACCGTTTCCACGGAAAGGTCCATCGCTAAGTACATTATCGCCTTCTACGCGTATAAGAAATATAGACTGAATAGATATAAGAAACATTGATATAAATACATAAATTAATAGCATATCTGCATGAACTTAGAGCTGAGACCAATGTGAATTTTAAGTGTTTTAAAATGGGACAAAAACGCTCTACAACTTTTCTGTCGTGCCCAATAGAGTGCAAGATAGATTGCTGGACTCGTAGTCAATCTTACCCGTATTTTAATTTGGCACTGCTTAGTGGCTGCATGCCTTGCTGTTTGTTGGTCTCTTAGCATTAGCCCTCGATTTGAGAACATATAGTTTTTATTTTGTTTTATGTTTACATTTACATCAATTACCACGCGCACACTTTCTTTCCATTATTTAACCCACTATTATGTGAACATTTGGAACCCTAAGGGTTTCATACTTCTTTTACCTGTAATGCCAAAAAGGAAAACAGAACCCTGCTCTTGTCTGTTAGTGATGGCAGATTCTGCTTCCAAAAGAATAGTTTTTTTTTAATTATTTCAACCAACGTTTGAATTATTGATTACTTCGCAAAGTGTCCTCCCAAGCATTGTGTGGTCGTATTATAAACCCTCTTCTTAGTTCACTGCACTTTCATTAGGGGATTTTACGAACATGATTAAAGATGCCTAACTATTTTATCTCCTTGCTGATAGTTAGCTTCTTTTTATCGATAAATTGAACATCTCGAAAATAAACATGCAATTTACCAGTTCATCATCCCACCAACGCTAAGTGCAAATTACCTGCTAGTCACCTGTGAAATTTAAGACCTGTGTTGGTCTTAAATTTCATCCATATTAGCCAGCAACTCTTTTTTTTTTTTTTTGCCTTTTATTCTATCAATAAATACGGAGGCTTCTAAATTAGGTTTCTTATATCATTCTTCCCTTTTTTTATTTCTGTTCTAAGAATCTTTATTTTTATAGTTTTTTATGTTCACTGATGGAGGTTGAAAATACAAATTCAAAGAGTCACGCGAAATCACGTGGTTAATGAAATTGCCAGTTTTCAATTACATAGTTTGTTTGACAGCTGTCAAGAAGTCTACCATACAGAGGATACTGAGGTTTTTTGCCTTATTGGATTCGGTTAATTGAGACAGTTAGTGAAAAGTTGAATCACTCTTCAATTCGAAGCAGTAAATTCCAAATTGTCTTCTTTCTAATACTATGTCCTCTGCAGCTGGACTACACTAACCATTGTTCAGTCCTCCTTGAGGCGTGTGCTCTAATAATACTACTGTAGAAGATCTGAAAAGTGCCTCGCCTACGGTAGGTAGATCGAGAGGAACTTTATTGTTTTAAAAAGTTTCCAAATGTCGCTGGGCCGTTGAGTTTTGGCTGCGCAAACCTGCGAGTATTACTTAAAATTATCCACTTATTCACACTCAATAAGATAGTTGGCGATAAAATAATTGTCATTTTCTTGTAGAGGGGCTCTCTAGAATTTTTTTTGTCAATTGATAGTTATAAATTTTTCGTTTTAATATGTAAAGGTGGTAGCGAGTTTAAAGAGGACATCTAAGATCTACAAACCCTCAGATAAACGGATTGAAATCGACGCGATAGGCAAATTTAATTAAATAATGCACTTAACTCTCCATGATAATGTTTACTTGTACCACTGACTTAAAACTATCAGCAGTTTAGAATTTTAAGGACAAGTTGATCAATTTTTTCCAAAATCTTGTTATTCTAACGTAGAGAAAATTTTTAATATCGTCATATTGTCGCCGAGGTGACCGAGTCTAACAAAGGTCCGATTCCAATTTTTTAAGCCGCAAGTCAGATTTCTTCAAAATGATTAAAGACTTGCCAGAAACGCTTCACTGTTCTTACACTAAATTCATTATAAACGTATTTGGATTCTTCTCACGAAACTTGTAATGAAACAGACCTGGAAATTTTCATTTCATTCAATTTTTATTCCATATTAAACTTTGGGTTAGATTCCGGTCTAGCAATAGGGCTCAAAAACGCACCATTTATGGTCATAATTTTCTTTGTTTAAGGAGATTGGGCTCTTTTGTTAGTAGCACCAAAGCGAATATAATGGCTTAAATTACTAATTTAATCTGCTATGGTGGAGGGAAAAGTTAATAAATGCGTGGACCTTAGTTCCAACTGATTTTCAATTGCGTAGGAAAGTGAAAATGAAATGTCATTTTCGTTTTTCGTTTTCGTATGGAATTTGGAAAGCGGATTGCATCTCAAGTCAAGTCGTTTTTCGTTTTCCGCCAATGGCACTGAAACTGACGTTCTGAGCGAAAATTCATTACTTCACGAGCGAATTCTATGCGGTGGCCCATAAGTGCAAGTCAAATTAAAATCAATTTACTCAAAGTAAACCAAAACGTAATGCAACATTACAAAATAACTCAAGGCAAAACAAATAAACTCACGGCAAAATAAAATAACTAGCGGCAAAATAAAATAACTAGCGACAAAATAAAATAACTCACGGAAAAATATGATGAACTCAAGGCAAAACAAATCCAACTCATGACAAAATAAAATAACTAGCGGTAAAATAAAATAACTAGCGGCAAACTATGATGAACTCAAGGCAAAACAAATCCAACTCACGGCAAAATAAAATAACTGACGGCAAGATAAAATAACTCGCAGCAAAACAAAATCAACTCACGGCAAAACAAAATTTAAAATTCATTTGAGGGTCAACAATAATTTTCGCTAATGATAAAATTTAAGAGCTCTTGACTGTGTGATCATGATTGACAAATTCGGCTTCGTTTGCTAAATAAAAAAGTGATTTTATTGTTGAATACGACATCGTCTTACTTATTGAAATTTTTATTACTTCAAAGAGTATTCCCAAGTATCGTGTGGTTGCATTGACGAACTCAGACAAAATTTATAATGGCTACTCTTGAGGGTACCAGGAATGAAAAAATTAACTACTTCGTTATTTATTTCACAAATTATAAATCCTCGTCTGGGCTCACTGATCTTTTGTACGAGGAGTGTTTTAAGTATGGTAATTTTGGAGAAAGATGTTGTGAAATACAGCGTTAGACACCAAACTTAGCTTATAAATACTGGATCTGTTCCCAAAAAAATCCGATTTGATGTTAAAATAAAAGGTGTGAAACGCTACTTTGAAAAAGAAAAAACCTCATCATCAAAGAGCAAAATTTTTAAACCTCTTTGCTTGTACCTGCTTCAAGTCTTTATCGATAAATTGAACATAACGAAAAGTGGTACAGGAGCCCAATATATCTGCAGTCTACCAATCCATCACCCTAGTGACAAATACCTGCAAAGTTCTACAAATTTAATCAACTTCACTTCCTCGGTAGCAATAACAAACGCAGTTCATTGCCTCGGGATGATTTGGAACAATCCAAAGCACGTTGGCTAAATGCGTTTAGTTGAAAACATTTTTGGAACTTCTTGTACCTGTTCCTTTCAATATGTTTCATTTTTCTCTTCTAAGATCTTATATTAGCATTGCTGCAAAACAAATATTTTAGCTTAAGTGTCTCATTCCAGCTGCACCCATCCCGAGTTCTATTTTTTATGTCCTCCCCCCCGAGTAATGTGTTTGCCAGAGCTGCATGTCCTGAAGCTCGTTTACTGGACTGAGACAGAAATTTGAGAAAACACAAAGCTGGAATTGAATGGCTATGAGCAAAAGGCTCATAAAAGGTACAACTAATTAATTTCGTAGCCCAGTAAGGGTGGGGGCACTCAAAAAACAAGAACAAAGTTAACAGACGAAGAAATTCTACCGAAGCAAAATGGGAGAGTGGGGAGGGAAAAAACTACACCTTTCACCCGGCGAGACAATGAATGAATGGCGCAATAGTGCGTGAATGCTCTGGCAAACTTTAAGCTCCATGGGGGGGCGGGGGTCATTTAGTTCATCCCCATGACCCCTTGGTAGATACGTTGTCACGCAATCATAAGGAACCGCCCGCATATTCAAATACAACTCCACAGGAGGAAGGACATAGAATTCCTATTTGCAAGCAGATATTTTTCTTTCTTGTATCATTAAATTTTGCTTAGAAACTAACACAATATACCTTATCTAAAAACCTTTATACACTTTCTTTGAGTAATGACAAAAATCAAGACGAAATTTCTTATGCTGGGCGGGCAAGATGACATAAGATAGAATTTAATCAACTAAATTAATAATTGAAGATGAGCAGAAAATACACGACAAGTGTAGATAATTCAATGAGGCACTCCATATCATCACGATATACTGCTAGCCAGTAACCAACACACTTTTGGAAAATTGCGTTGTCGCGGGAAGAAGTTTGTGTTTTTTCTGTTGCATATCAAACTGTTTCCCCACTGCGATGAACATTTGTTTTTGTCGGTTCCAGCCTGGCGCGGCCGCTAACCCAGATGCCCTCCTAAGCAAATTTTCAAAATGGCGGACAAGCCAAAGAAAGAGATAAGAGAACCAAAGTGATTCTGCAACGAACACTCAGCATACACCCCTGTTAAAAAGGTCATTTCACAGAAAAAAGATACAAAATTGTATGATGTTGAAGTCACGGAGGTTGACAAACCCAACAAGAGACTGAAAATTCACTACATTGGCTACAGTACACGCTTCGATGAGTGGAGACCCTTCGGGGACGGTGAAGCATCTGAATATTTTCCTTCGAAATTGTATAGATTAGTAGGCTGCAACAAAAATTTATTGGACGACGTTTAGGGTAAAAACAGCAATCTAACCTGAAAAAAATGTGTTTATTCCGACTCTTTCGGAAAATAACTTTACAAATCTTACTTGTTTATCTCGTAAGTAAACGATGGTAAATTAATACCCGAAGCGCTTTCCGAGCTACTCGATTCTTCTCCCACTGCTTTCACGCTTATAAAACAGGAAACAAGCAAATGAAGGAAGGTGGGGCTGTTTTGACTAGCCATTTGACGAGGTTCAATCTGCTCCTTGTTCGACAATTTACATATCAAAACAAAGGAAATTTGTTCCTCTCTTTGATTTTGGCGGTATATTTTCAATTTGCGCTTGCGTAAGAGAGAAATCGCCCAAGACTCCTTGCTCGGTCTTGTTTTGACCACGAACGCCTTCTTAATTTTGACGGACCCGCTCGGGAAAAGGTGAAAATGACGAGAGAAAAACTTTACTTTGTAGTACGAAAATACACAAAATGGAAAGCCATGATATTATAGTTCAATATTTCGGTGGTACATTGTTAACTTTTTATACAGAGAGTCGGCAAGATGATATAACATCCAAAAATCGCACTCGATTTGAGTGGGCCGATGAAGTGGGCGTGGTCACGAAATTCAGTAAGAGACTATTTGTACCCCGTGAGTTTGATGTTTCCGTTGACGATAATGGATTTCTGACAGTTATTCTAATGATTAAAATTAGACATCTGAATTGGAAATGGCTAAATTACGGACTTTTTTTTCTTAGAATTAAACTTTTCAAACTCTTCATGCTTTTATAGCAAACCACAGTCACGCTACCTCCTTAAATTCACTCTATTAGCCTTAACGGAAATTCTATTCGACAAGAATTTAAAATTTGTATAGGTAATTACATGATTTCGAGTGCAATTTGGAATAAATAAGCATGGGTAAATTTTTTCAAAGACTAACAAAATTGCATGAGCCCGTAATTTTAGTTTTCATGCTAGGGTTGAAAATACACAAATTCAGAGACTTGTGAAATTTCGTGTCGTCAATGACATTATTAATTTTTAATGATATCTTTTGTATGTTGGGCCTCCCACCATTTAGAAACAGACTTTCTTTGTGTAGTTGCATTTAATAATTGGGACGTTAAAGCAATATCGTTAATAATGATAATAATAATAATAATAATGATAATAATAGTAATTTGATATTCATATTGCGCAAATTAACACATGGATATGATCAAATGCGCATCACAACACTTTTCAGGGTACTTTGGCCGGACTGCATCAGCAGTTTACAAGCAATCGAAGAAAACTTATTTGAAGATGCCCCCTCCCCCCAATTCCCAGTAAACAGGCCAGACCACATCACAGTAATCTCGTGAGTGGGTTCTTTAACGTCCCCTGCCTAATCAAATTAACTAATTAATAGATGCAGGAGACGGGACCTACGGTTTAATCGTCCTTAGCCGAGAAGACTAGGATGTTTATCCATATCTTGATATTATAGAAAGGTAGCGCATTCTTCTCAGTTATTTTAAAACCTTGGGGAGTGTTGGTCCAGCCGGGGCTCGAACCATCGACCTCGACCTCCCGCACAAGAGTCCAGCGCTCTAACCAATTGAGGCGGTTAGTTAATTTTACCTTCTCTTTCAGAAAGGACCTCTATAGCTGGATTACACAAGTCGTTGTTGAGTCCTGCTCGCGGTCTGTACTCGAATTTTTCAAGCTTCTATGGAGGATCTGAAATTGTCTCACATATGGTAGGTAGTACACTTTGAGGAGCTATATCAATTTGAGAAGTTTCCAATGGTCATGGTTCGCTAAGTTTCGCTTCACCAGCCAGAGAGTATTCCTCAAAATCTTCCTGTTATTCACACTCGCGTTTTGCTAATAAAATGATAAATCATAATGCAAGCCTTTACAATTTAGTTTATTTCAATTAAATATATGTGTTTTCGTCATTTCATCAGAAAATCATGCGACTGTGTTCTGTTGTCCTGTTCATCGTCATATTCTATGCACAGCTAAGCCAAGCCATTAAGCAGTGCTGTCGCTCCACATATTCGGAGTATGGTCATCACCTTTCTCGTCACGTTGTTTCAACTCGAAAAACTTCCAGTATTACTGAGTGTGTGATGATCTGTTCGAGCGAGTCTCGGTGCAAGAGTTTGAACTTCCATTTAAAAGACCAGGCATGTGATTTGAATGATGCAAACAGACATACTCACCCAAAAGATTTTGGTCCAAAGGAAGGTTCAGTTTATATGAACAAGGTATGGCACTGACGAATTCTACAGAAACAATATAAAAGTTAAATTTCTTCTCTGGCTCAGCCATTGCCAGAAATTTGGGACAATATGGTGAGGGCGGTTCTCATGTTACAAGCAAAATGGCGCCGAAACAGCATAAGAAAATGTATGGGAAAAGATTGTTTTTTTCAAAATAGCTGTCTAAGAATGGGATCTTCTTTCGCTGCGTATTTGGAAATGCAGCCTGCATCGGTTAAAGCGTCCATCGCTACGAAAAAGAAATACTCAAATTCAAGCCTACCTTTCCCCAAGGTATACGAGTAAACTCATAATTCTCACTCCATTTTCCCATACAAATTCCTAAAATCTGGTTCGACTAGGTGTTACAATTTTTTTGTCGTGGGAACAACCTTTTGAAGATTCGCAACTGCGTAGTTCGATATGCATTCTGCAGAAGTTTGCTCAACTAAATCGCTCGTAAACGGTCGAATATGTTGGTCCACAGATTTTCCTCGTGCCGGGAAGTTCTTCGTATTTTGACAGAGCTCAAAAGCCAAATACACCATTTCTGGATACCCCAATTTTAAGAAGGAAGAACACAAAAGATACAAGTCCCAGTAACTGCACAATTTGGCGGCATTTTTCCTTGTTTTGACGTCTCATTTGGCTTTCTGGGATAGAAAGGTACCAGGCCTTTCTCTCGTGGGGTTTTGCAAAAATAGAAAGTTACGTGTTCACTTCCCATCCCCCGCCGCCATAATGAATTGTTTGTAATACGATATACCGCTGACATTTCGTTAGGGCTCGAAATGTCCCCGATTTCTGGTGATGCTTTCGTTCAAACTTTGAGAAAAAAAAATACACTTTTCGTTTTAGGGTTCATTGCTTCACGACCGTGACGACCAACGAGTGAATACATCCTGACCCAAATAGCCGACAATATCGTAATTGATTTATAAGATGCATTTGTGTTATTGACCAATCGCATTGCCTGGATGGTTGCATCTCCAAAACGGCGTCATCCAGAGAGCAGCAAAATTAACCGTAAAGAAATAAAGAAAAACAGATAAATACATGCATGAATACATAAATGATTGAGTAGCTGAAGCTGTTTGGCCAATAAATATCTATTATCTATAATCTACAGGATGAGGAGTTCAAATCTTGCTCAGAAATTCTAAATAAGTGGCCCCGAGCAGAAAGCGGCTACTACTGGATAAATATTGGGAACAGAAACGCACAAGTCTACTGTGATATGAAAAAACGTGGTATGTATAAAAGGATGAAGTCAAAAGGAAAGAGTAAATTGTAATGAAAACACTTAAATTCTGCCTCTAGTGAGAAAGAAAGACTATACGTTCTGTTACTATGTTTTTCTTAGTGGCAGCGTTGCTGTACTTGTAATTACGGGAAATGCAGTGAGGTTGAATCATCGCGTATTCCAGTAGATAGATAGCTTCTCAGCACCTTTTCAATACCACGTATATATCCGATAGACTTGGATGTTGAAGAGCAAATTTGAATAGTCCTTGCCAGAAAAGTATAGGCTTTACCTGGAATAAATTGGTCTGGTATATTTTGTCAAGGTCCATAGGAAACCGTCCCGGGAAATAAAAGAAAAGCAATTAAAATCTGTTTAGAAGGACTGAGAACTAGTCTGCCCTCGAGAAGAAACCCGCCATGTTGTTTTGTCTCACTAGTGTAGCTTGTCATTACGTTAGTTAAATGAGTTAAATTTATAAAGGATTGTTTTGCTTTCAACCCCGAACTCATTTGGAAGAGCAAAAGTGGATATTAAAGTTTGGTTTTTTCCCATATGTATATTTCTTTTATTTGAGATTTTCTTCCTTTTTTTCTCTTTTCTTGCTACAAGAAATGTTATCAGCAAGGGATACCTACTTCAAATTTCATAAGAATAAGATCGTAAAATTTTCCTGTTAATTTTCTCGGAGAGTTCATCACCCAGTGCGCATTCTGTTTGTATACTTGCTGAAATTTTACTGTCTGACGTTTGTACTTATCAAACATAGAAAACAAACAGACTAATTTGATGACATAGGTTGCACTATAAATGACACGTGGCCACATAAAAACTCATTTTACTTCATTTCGTCATTCACCAGGAGGTGGATGGACCTTAGCTGTGAGTATCAGCTCGAAGAATAACGAGCACCTTCAAAGCGCAGCAAACAATTGTCTCAACCTCTCGCTCTGTGTTCCCTATACTGACCGGGGCCAAGGACGAAAACTGAGCGACAACGATATACATGAGCTAGCAACGACAGAAGGTAAATATGAAAAAGACAAGATTGCAATAATGATAAAATTATATACTAGTATTACATAGAGTCGATCCATTACATTCTAATTGACATACTGTGTTTGAATATTTTTTTGCTATATGCGGTATATTTGTAGACATGCATGCCAAGACCCCCATCCTCCCCTCAATGTTGCATTCGCCGATCGTAGGTTGTAAGAACTCAGTCTTCTGCCATTCATGATAACCCCGGCCGGCATTACGAGAAACACATTTAACCTAGATCGCGGTCAGTAACAGAGTGATTGGTGAAACAGGCACAAACTATTGGTATTGTCCGCGATCTGATACATGAATGCCGGCTGTAAATAACAGTGTCTCTAGGTTTCTTCGTATTTGGAGATTGTAAACATTCTACATTTTTAAAATATTATTTTTACTTTTTTGGATTTCGTTGCGTAAAACAAATAATAGATTAACAATAAAGCGTTCAAAGGTTATCTATTTCTAAAATAATGGTTAGGTATTATTATCTAAATGGTTAGTGAAGTGAAGATGTGACAACATTTGGACGATCGCTCCAAATATATATGATATCTTGGTTTTAGTCTATCCTCGCGGTAGTGCCCGATACGTTTGCCAAACGTGGTATATCTGAAGATTTAACTAATCCGTAAGACATAACTTTGTCTGTCATATTTATATATATGTATCAAGATGATTTCTTAGAAATATATGGGTATAGACTTACATAACTTGATAATGGGCAACGAAACACTTCTTTACAATACAGTCAAATGTATGTCTATGTCCTTCCAGGAACCTTTAGAGTTGATGTGTTAAAAAGTGATGGCATTTTCCTGCATACAGTATTTTATCAGGTAAATATCTGACGCTCATTCATTTGACGATTAATCCTTCCTTTTTACTCATGGACTTATCTATTTACCAATTATCGATTGCTTTTTTTTTTCTTCGTAATTTTGCTAGTTATGCGTATTTGAAAAAATTCTTTTTTTTATTTGATGTCAAATGCAACACGTCATTTTGCACAAAATGACCTCATAAAAACTGTACCGAAGTTGGAAGATGATAAAATTCATTCAAAACCAATACGTTCACCCATAAATTGAACACAATTTTTCGAAAGAAGAATAACATCAGTTGGAATATTGCAAAAAAAAAAAAATCGTAGAATCAACTCAGCTAAAACGCCCTCCTTCAATCTCTTCTCCTTTTCCTTAGTTCCAGATCATTCCGTTGATAGTAAGAACATGAATTGTGCTTAATATTTAAGAAGATGAGAAATGTTGTTACCTTCACAGCCAGTGAAGCAAGCAAAAAACACTACACTGTACATGAGTGAGGCTATGTCAACACCACATCTTGACTTCCAGAAATCCACCCATTTTAATATTATTGATGTCTGGTTTTCTTGGGATTGCAGTTGGTAATAAGAATTTGTGACTAGGGTGAAGGGTTGTTTACACTTGCATACATACATACATGTATTAATTGACCACTTCCCCATGGGGCTTTTCATGCCATTTTTACAACACTGTACCCCACCCATCCCACCCCAGGGGAGGACATCCACCACACAGTAATCTCATGCGTGGGAAGTCAACGTCTCCTACCCCTTAACTCTGCAGGAGACGGGACCTACGGTTTATTCGTCCTTATCCGAGAAGACTAGAATCTATACCTTTGTTTATATTATAGAAAGGTATCAAATTCTCCTCAGTTATTTTTAGACCATGAGTGTAACTGACACTCCGTTACAGTTTGAAATACGTACCCTGTTTTTAATCTCGACGATTCACTTGAACATAACACAAAAAACAAATACAGAATTAACAATGCGAACTTAAACCCAAGGAAACTAAAATACAACGAAAGGAATACGAGAAACTACAGGAAAATACAAACGAAAGCGTAAATACTTACAAGATCTGTACGGCACTCCGGAATAACAACGACTGAATGAAAATTACAACTACGATGTTATATAGCGGATAAAGGCTAAAACAATAGACTAAACAAGGCTACGCAATACTCAAAGGCGATTACATGAAACAACGCTGAAAAACTTAATTTACATTTTGACAGCGCGAAAAAATACAAATAAATACAGAACTGAACTATCGAGACGAGAACTATTTACGCTAATTACAATTAACAAAGACGAACGACAGAACTGATAAAAAAAACATAACCCTCGTGGTTACAATGAGTATTGGTTCGGCCGGGGCTTGAACCCTCGACCTCCCGCACAACACAATCCAGCACTCTAACCAATTGAGCTAACGGGGGGGAGGGGGGCGGTCACTTGAGTATGTTATTTATAACCCTTCTTGTGACTCAGATCTGAATCCATTCTCAGACTTATTTTGTTTTGCTAAGTACATGCATGTTTATCTTTCAGTGTCATTGGTGGACATGAACAAGAATCCCACGTTCAGCAACAGCTAACCAAGGTTTGTTACTTTTGCTGTGTTTTGACAATATATTAGACTTAGTTACAAGACAGATATAAACCTTAACAAAAAACTGACAGATGCATAGCACACAAGTTTTCTTTGTTTACACGACTGCCTGTTGTTTTGCCACATTTATGCAGATCTGAACTGCAGCAATCATTAGACAAGTGCTGAGGGTAATTGCCTTGAAGGTAACTAAAGAACATTTGTTTTTGCAGACTGGTGGAAGAAAGAGGACAGCTGATGGAGGACGCCTTTTTCGCCAACATTACCTGCCATTATTGGCAAGGCAACAGGTTAAATACAGCCAAAAAATTAAGCTGTCAGTAATGCGTATGCATTCTAATCTATATATCTAGATATCTATATACTTAGTTATAAATTTGCGTTTCCTTGGAAATTCATTTCCCATTGAAAAAATTTGACGAAAAATTTGTGACAGAACATTTCTTAAAAGCATTCAACGACTTAAAAACCTAATTTTCAATAGGTGATGAAAATAATTACAAAAATTACAAGTTAAACAAAACGTTTCACAAGTATGGAGTCTGTTTAGACATTCAAATTAGGAATGTCAATCACAGTTAAGATTAGAGGGACTAAGAACAAATCATATGCCAATGTGTCTGGTCGTCAGTCGCCATAAAATGGGCAAAATTTTTGTGGTTCATTATCCCATCACAGGACAACAATTTTCTTTTTAAACAAAGCAGTTTATTTCTTTCTGTCCAGAACCCAGTGCTCTTTGGAAATATTGGCAGGGAAAATGAACAAGAAATGACCGACGACAGAGAAAGCAGGGGAAGTGGCAACAGAGACAGTAGTGGAAGCGGCAGGGGAAGCCATGGCGGAAGCAGTGGTGGAAGCAGTGGCAACAGCGGGAGCAGTGGTGGAAGTAGTGGCGGGGAAGCAACGGCGAAAGCAGTGGCGGAAGTGGTGGTAACGAAAGCAGTGGCGGAGACAGCGGCAGAAGTAGTGGCGGCGGAAGCAACGGCGGGAGCAGTGGTGGAAGTAGTGGCAGTGGAAGCAACGGCGGGAGCAGTGGTGGAAGTAGTGGCAGCGGAAGCAACGGCGAAAGCAGTGGCGGAAGTGATAGTAACGAAAACAACGGCGGAAGCAGTGGTGATAGCAGCAGTGGAAGTAGAGCAGCTGATGTCACTAAAAGGCTGAGGTACAAATTCAATTTTTAAAATCTCTTGCTTTTACTCAGTATACCATAAAGCACTACCACAATCATAGGGAAATTAGGTTATTCAGCAGAAAGGTGTATCATACTTTACTACCAGTGAATATTCTTACAGGTTTACCCTATTCTGTTTTGGGAAGGGGGGATAGTCCTTGGGTAGTGCTTGTTAAATTAAATGCATCTGACACGACCAATTCCCAATAAGCAGAATATTCAATTTTTCATTGAATTTTTTTCTAGAACAACCAGTTATCAATGGGTTTTCTCATTTCTTAATTTTTCTTTGTAAACTTATTTCGTGTACCATCTCCTGTTCCTTGTTATAGAAGATAAACGATGAACCTCTCAGATTTAGTGATACCTAAGTTCTTTAAGTTTATCACCAGAACTTCAAGGGTGAAGCGATCGCTTGTCCTTCAAGACCTTCTAACAGAATTCCTTGATGGCGATATTATGACTTTCGAACTGAAGGTCATTATGGTAGACGGACACGGGAAAGACGAAAGAGGGGAAGACTTGAAAGGAATTTACCGAGACGCCCTGTCAAGTTTTTGGCAAGCATTCTATGTTTCCTGTACGCTCGGAGAAAGGGGGAGGGTTCTTTCCATAAGGCACGAGTTTTACAGCGACACCTGCACTGCCATTGCACGCATTATCGTCAAAGGTTACGAAGATCTGGGGTATTTTCCACTGATGCTAAGCAAAGCATTTGTGATCAGTACTATGCTTGGTGAAAAGGCAGTTTCTGATGACATTCTCCTTCACTCATTCAAACAATACCTTTCCAAAAGTGAAGAACAAGTTGTGTGCGAGGCATTGGGTAGACCCGTGGAGGAATGGGACAGTGACGACAAAGATGATGAAGACCTTCTTGAACTGCTGGATCGCTTTGGATGCAGAAGTCTTCCAACCAAAGAGAACATTAAGAGTCTGATACTATAAGTAGCTCATAAGGAAATCATTCAAAAGGCACAATATGTGGCTGATTGCTGGCATTACATTTTTAGAGGGTCGCTGGCAGAGGGTACATTATCAACTCTAGAGGGAGTATGTAGTATTTACCAGTCGTTAGAGCCAACTACAAAGAAAGTGCTTGGCATGCTTTGTGCTTTACCGGGCACTAATGCAGAGCGCTCGGCGTTAGATTACTTGAAACGCTTCATAAGAGGATTAGAGATCTCACAACTTAAGTCCTTCTTAATGCTTACAACTGGAGCAGATGCCATGTGTGTTTCATGTACTAATGTTGATTTTACAAAACTAGAGGGATTGGGAAGGCGCCCAATCGCTCACACATGTGCTTGCGTTCTTGAATTGCCTTCTACTTATGATACTTATTCAGAATTCCGCGCAGAGTTTACAAATGTTTTGGCCAAAGAAAAGGGGCAAAATGATATTATGCAATGATTTTGGTGTTACACGTAGCTTGCTTTGTACTGCGTCTTCTTAACTTGCACATATTTATTGTTTTGTTATTTTCCTTAGCGAACCCTGACATTAGAAAACCGAGACAGTCATCTGTCAGGTTGCATTGTTAACTGACGAAAGTCCAATAAAATTTATCGTGTTCAAATTGAATATATTTATCTGCCATTGTGAAAAGATAGACAAACATTTACCTGCATGGGGTTGGATGTGCCACGACCCGCTCTTGAAAGCGTCATCTGGAGATCTCAGCGAGACTTCACAGGTAACATAGCCCTGATTTTTAATTGTCAAGGCCCCGATTGTTCAAAGAGCGTATAACTCTATCCAGTGGATGACTCGCCAACCAGCGGATGAAGTGTAGAAGTTGTAATGCATTTATGTCAGCTGGACGGCGACTTACCCGCTCTTTGAACAACTAGGACCTGACCGCTCTAAAAACGACAATGATCTTGGCA
The DNA here is from genome assembly GCF_964205215.1 of Stylophora pistillata. NCBI lineage: Eukaryota > Metazoa > Cnidaria > Anthozoa > Scleractinia > Pocilloporidae > Stylophora > Stylophora pistillata. Next base: position 30,453,115 of record NC_142521.1, on the reverse strand, counting down.
ATTGGTTCGAATTCTAAGGAAACATTGCTCAGACGAGCTATGAGAGCAGACCCACAACGCCCAATGCTTTGCCAACTTGTTCTAATATAATAAGTCATTCCCCCCAACGCCCAAATTCTTTACAGGAGAGGTGAGAGGAGAGCGAAAAATAAGCAGGCACGGAGAGTATCGCCGCGGGGAGGTGGGATAGTCGTCAATCCTTCGGCAATTCGCGAGAAGACAGATTACGCGCGAACTGAGAAACTCGGTTAATGTTATGCTTGTGGTTAGCGGCATTACTTGTAATCGCCCTAATTGTCACTGGGTCGATAGCGTTTAAAGTCAGGGAGTTTCTTAAATTGTTATGAGATAAAGTCGAATTTCCCATCAAAAATTTGATGGTAAATTCGATTTTATCTCATAACAATGTATCCTTTAATCTAGGAGCCATTTCTTCTTTCCAAAATTATTTGTAGTCTTGGATTCATTTCTTTTATTGAACACATTGTAGGTAGTTAAAAACAGACTGAATTCTTTTTCTTAGGTTTTTTTATGTCTGACATGGTTAACCCAACGTAAGGTATGTGGTTGACCACGAATATCATCTAACGGCTTGAATCCATACATTTAGACCAAAAATAAGAAATTAAGAGAAACTTGTCAGCTTGATTCAGTCGACTTCTGTAATTGAAAGTAAAAGTAATTTTAACCAACCAAAGTGCAGCGTCGAAGAATGTTCCGCAAGTGGAACACTCAAGTGACTTATTACGTAACTCCACTATGTTTCGAGTTATCTTAAGAACATTGCGCAATATGCCAATGCCTAAGCGCTGTAGATAACGTTCTGTGCTATTCTGTCAGACGCAGAGTCAATAACAACACTGAAAAAAAAGGATAGTTTGACTTCTTTCCTTTATTTGACAGCTCATTAAGTTTTTGCGCTAAAGTGTGTTATCATTATAAGTCATCAATAAGGTCCAAGAGAGCAAAGTATAATTGGGAAGCCTCGTCGATGGTAGTGGGCGTGTCTAGTCGCTCGTCTTCCATTATCATCTCTGCCAGATCCTTGAAGGCAGGACAACATCCTTTTGCTTGTGGTCGCGTTGCGCACATATCCTCTGCAATTTAAATTTCGTCTACATCGATCGGGGTGCAATAACCTTGCGCACCTCTCAGCTCCGGAAGAAAGTAAAGAATATCTGACTTTCCAGAAGGGGATTCCAGATTGGTAGATGGTCTAATTCTATGAATATTGCACTCCAGGACAACCCTGGGTAGCTCTTCTTGCATCAAATCCATAAAACAGAATTTCAAGCACTCTCGATGTATAACGTTCTCATCATTGTAAAAACCAGAATCTCTTAAGTTCTTAAAATACTCTATCCACAAGTCTGCGCATCCCTTTCTCAAACGTCCTCACCATGCTTCTATTCTTTGATTTGAGGTCGATTTTCCGTAAATAAAACTCTTTTCTCCGGTGAAATTATCCTCAGAGGACCTGCGAAAGAATCGTTGAATAGCTGCCACGTTCGCATTCTCAGTTCCCCTGTCTCCTCGAAGAATGCGTGCAGTAGCTTCTAACTGCCTAACACAGTCAAGATAAAACTGAGCTACTATTTTGGGGTCGTTATTTGAAGATGCTACCTCAAGCCATAAGATTCTTCTACTGAAACCATCTATGGCACCGTGGACACAGAAACCAAAAGGTTTCAATTTGTCATAACCGTCAATATGCCATAAATAGTTTGGCCCTTTAGATCGGTAGACCCTTCTTCGAAGTCTATACCTTGATCAGTGTTCCACTCCATCAGGGTCAAAGACCTTCAATACATGCCGAACAACTTCTTTCGTAGTAACCGGTCCGTGATGATTTACGAGTCTCTGGTGCATTGCTCTGTACCCAAGAAGACTACCGCTTCCCCTTAATTCCCCTTGCACTACCTGTACTATTTCATCTAGGTCGCTTTTAAAGCGACGTCTTCTACAACCCAGCCTCCTTAGAATCCTTTTCAAATGTCTCTGACTAATACATAAACCATGCACAATTGCAAGGAACAAAACAATTTCTTGAGCAGCAAATCCAAGGTTAAAGTATGTTTCAATTAATTCGTCTCGAGCGAGAGCTTTACCTCTGGTTGCAGGGAAATAATTCGGTTGCATAGCCCTTGACGTTGTGCAAATAGTTGCTATAAGGGATATTGAACAAACCTTCATAGCGACAGTGACTGTCGAACATGTAGGGGAGGATAAAACAAGAACTGCTCAAGGAAGACATTGGCGTAAAAGACATGAGTGGGGCGCCTGCAATTTGTACCACGCTGACAGTGAAAATCGCACTAAAAACAAAACCGTACTGAATGTAGCATCAAAAGTGGCACAAAAGGTAACACTAAAAGTGGCTGTAAAAGTGGCACTAGAAGTGGCACTAAAAGTGGCACTAAAAGTGGCACTAACTGTGGCACTAAAAGTGGCACTAAAAGTGGCACTAAAAGTGGCACTAAAAGTGGCACTAAAAGTGGCACTAAAAGTGGCACTAAAGTAAAAAAGATGTGTGTCCCTTATAGGGCTCCGTACAAATCGCCACACAAGTTTTAGTGCGGTTCTACCGCAAACGGTGTGGCTTTGTATATACATTGGGCGTAATAGCCATCGAATTTCTTTCGGGTACATCAAGCAAGGAATTGTCCACGAAGGCAGCCATTGCTTTCTTGCTTCAAACCATGCGCTCTAGGGCTCATTCTACGCATGCGCCTACAATTTACGCATGCGCCCACAATTTACGCATGCACTGTAGTGGAACTGCGTTTTGTGATTGACCGCCAAAAAAAAAAAAAAAAAAACACAGCCGAATTTATACCTTCGGAAGCCCAAGTAATAAATGCCAGACTGACTAAGGCATTGCTATATTTTCTTTGCACCATTTTAATGAATAATCGAGATCCGATTAAAGGGACGCTGACCATGTTAACCTATAATTTGACGAATGATTTGCTGTTTGTTATTTAGTTTCACGGCCGTTAAAAAATAGATAAGTTGATAATTAAAAATAAACAAAAGATGATATAAAAAAAAGTCGATAGAAAACAAATGAAGCCGGGGGTTCGATTGTTCCTCGAGGATCTCCGGGTAACTTCGGAGGCCCTCGCAGAGTTTTCGGTTAATCATCGGAGTATATTCGGAGCTCGTACACTCTTCTGAAAATCATCGGAGTCGTTTTGAATTAGAAAAACATACGTTGAAATATTTCGGCGGAATTCCGGATTCCGGCTTTTCCAGGCTACCAATGCGAAACCTCGATGCCATTATTCGTGTTTCGAATTATGTTCGTCTTAATCCGGGTCTTCGAAGAGCTCGACCGCTGTGGTCTGGCGCGAGTGATAAATTAAGAGCCACTTACCATAAATATCGAGAATCCGTCAACAGTTGCAAAATTTCGTAATTCGTTTTATTTTTTCTAAAGGACCCTTTTAATGAACCTTTTTCGAAAATTATATCAAAAAGTTCTATCGTGTTTTTTTTTCTCCGAAAAATCGAAAATTTCGAAATACTCCTAAACGACCGTTGTTCCCCCCGTACAGCAATAATTATGCAACTTCGGCAACTTCGTACGCTACAGCGCGATGCAATTCGTCTTTTAAATTTTGTATGCTAGGAGATGGTCCGTTTTTCTCTGAGAAAATATTAATTTCTTGTTATTTTGTTGCGTTTAAGTCTGAATAATAACCCGTTGAAATAACGCGTCTCTTTCGCAGAGGTAAAATGAAGGTCAACCTCAGTGGCCTATGAACAGGTCTGCCATATGTCGATCGGCTTTCCAATTTCGAATTTGGCTCGTTGAAACAGTTGTGGACCCGTTCGCCGATCGCACAGTATATCGGGTAACAAATATAAGCCCGGCGAGGGTAGCCAGCGGCCTGCCGACTAGGGGAGCTAACTGGTTTGTTTGTCGACTGCAGGCCGCTGGCTATCCTCGCCGGGCTTATTTTTGTTACCCGACATACTGTGCGATTGGCGAACGGGTCCACAACTGTTTCAACGAGCCAAATTCGAATTGGAAAGCCGATCTATCTGGAGATAAAAGCATCGCTAGTGAAAGATCTGTGGGAGGAATTGGGAATCGAGTGAATGGAAATGGAACTGCAACATCTCTGCTTTGATTTTCTGGAGGAATCGAGACTGGTGGTAATTTTTTGGCGGAATTATTCGCTTCGAGCGACGGACACTTCTAAAATCGGTTTCCGGCCTTGTCTTTTTTTTAGCAGCTGAACACCAAAATAGCGCTAACTCGCCGAAAACGCTTCAAAAGGGCCTGAGACGCTGGTAATCAACAAAGAAAACAACAAGGCAACAAGGTAAGTCCAGTTTATTTCAAAACAAGACATTTTTTTCTCTCTTTTAAGGCAAACCGATAACATCCCGTACAAACCTTTATAAATATAAAACGTTGCGCAACACTGAAAGGGGGGTGTGGACCAAACCTGGCCTGGGCCAGGACCTACCCTGTGGCCTACCCTATGGCCTACCCTATGGCCCACCCTGTGGCCTACCGGTGGTCAGATTTTTAAGAACATAAAAATAAAATCAGTAAGAGTCGAACGAATACGCTGGTGTACAATTATCTGTCTCTGAATAGGGTCGCTAACACGATTTTCAACCTCCGAGGGAACGAAACACTGCAAATATCACAGCACTCAACCATAACGGTAGGTTAAGGGGGAGGGGAGAGGAGGGACCAATATTGCATGGTCGCAGAGGATAAACAAAATGGCGGCTTTATGATGCAGGCTGTCAGTTGGGGGTAACATATAGTGGAGTGCTGGTGTAAAAATGTAATGAACGGCGTTATATTGGAGAGCATACATATCCAGGTAAGAAAACGCAAACATTAAGTGCCTGGCCAATTTTTCAAGTGCCCTCAAGTGCTGTAGAGTATTGAATTTGCAACGAGCACCCCGGGAAACGCACGCATCGCCGTCGTAAACATTTCGCAAAGTTTACTTGCTTTTCCAAAGAAACGGCCAGTATTGCACTAATTTAAAAGGAGAGCTGATATGATGATGTTTGCCCAAAAGTTGCGTTTAACCGGCTTCTGTTCCTCGATTTCCTTATTCTATTCTTTGTTTGCACGTGACGTCGGCATAAATTAAAAAACCGGGATCAGCCATAGTGGGAGGGGGGGATAACCACGCGTGACAATCCCTGTAACATAGCTGTCTGAATTGTAAGTCGAAGGTGTTACGCATATACTTGTCAATGTCATGCATTCTAAATAGCTGTCAATACTTGAAGTTGAAGTTTGAAGTTCATTTATTTGTTTAAGCAGGTTGATTAATTTGGCAGCTGTAATAGCTGATGTGGACCTGCTGTCCTAACCCACCCATCCCACCCCAGGGGAGGACATCCATCACACAGTAATCTCGTGTGTGGGAAATTAACGTCTCTTGCCCCAACCCTATAGGAGACGGGACCTCCATTTATTCGTCCCTATCCGAGAAGACTAGAATATCTAACCATTTCTTGATGTTATAGAAAGGTAGCAAATTCTTCTCAATTATTTCAAGACCTTTAGTGTTGGTCCGGCCGGGGCTCGAACCCTCGACCTCCCGCACAACAGTCCAGCGCTCTATCCATTGAGCTAACCGGGAGGCGGTTAGGTATGCCAATGTAGACTATTTTAAGACTTGTGCTGTAGTTTGGATTGTATTACCTTTATTTTGTGTGAACAGTAAATTTTTTTTGTTGGATACTACACCACCCACGTGCTTAGCGGAAGCCAATATGATCGTTTTACAGTTTAAGTTTCCCCTCTTATCATACCACAACTCTGTGTTGTCTTTGGTTGTTTTGAATTTGGTTGTGTTACAGGTATGAACAAGCAAGCAATTGACAAGTGGTTATTGTTTAAGCTTTCAAGGCTGTATGTTTCTTTTGTAATAAATATTTTCCAAACTTAGCGCATACGTATATAGTTTAGTTTGAGATTCAGATAATTACTGATACTTGTGGGATTGATGCTGTGTTTTCTAAATAGTGATAATAACAACACAAACTGGGGGATAACCACACACATACTTTGCGGAAGCCGGTATTGTTTCGTTGGTAAAGACAAAACCAGGTGAGTCTCTGGCTCCTATTGACAAAGCTGCCATAGTGTGCTATGCACTCACCAATTTATCAGAGTCCATGCATTGTACCATTTGATCGAGGTGAACTTACAACCAGTTTGATTCCAAGTACTTCATGTGCGATTTTTCATATAAAGAACTTCAGTAATTCTCAAGTTGACAAAAACATAGCTTTAAGGTACACCATTGACAAGCAACATTTGTTTAGTTTCTGTCAAAGGTGCTAGTCGTTAATAGATACCTATACGACAAACAACCATAAAGTTCAGTTAGTATTTTGACAAAGAAAGGAGCACCCTCAAAGTAATATTTTGGTGGGTGTGGTACAATTGAATAACCTTGACATTTCAATCATGATTGCTCAGTTAATTTTTTCCATAAAAAGTTGCACAGATCTAGTTTCCTAAAGGCTCTTCTTTCAACTTCAAACATGACATATAATACCATTTTATCTTGCACAAATCATTGCGACGGCCAATTAATGTGCTGCCCTCCAAATCTTGTTGACAATAGCACCGCAGCCTTTCCTCTTCTTCATCACCAGATGATGTTGAAGAAGATGGAATGGCTAGAGCTTCACACCCTGGGCATGTATATTACTTCCCTACAATTTCAGGGAAAATGCACTTTCTTAAGAAATCAGAGGAAACAGAGCATGCATTTTCCAAAAACTCTTGGTCAGGAAGAATTTCTGCACAAAGCGATCTATTGTTGTTCACATCACAAAATCACAATATTCAACCTCACAGATAAAGATCTGGGCCTGAACTTGGTAGTAGACATGACTTATGTCAAGATGAACTTTACCAAACTCATCTTTCTTTAAACAAAAGTTGGTTTGGCCAGCAGCCTCAGCGATTGTGGAATCCTTGTGTGCATATGGACATGTTATTCACACACGCCCATCCCACAGCATTTGCTGTTAATAATCCCATCAGGAGAAGCTCCCAAGTATGGTCACCTTGGATCAATATTGAGACCACTGTCAGTGATTGTCAAAGACTCATGGTCAGAAATTGGCAGACTGCTAAGCTTTGTGAGCCCTACCCTCGTTTTCACAACCCCACCTCGTGGCCGCAGTTGAAAACTTGTGGGCCTCAGGGTAGCATATGGACTTAACAAGACTCTTAGCAGGCTTAGCTGTATTTGTTTTTCAAGCAGTTTTTAGATTGGAAGCAGTAATACGACCTGCCTGCCTGCCATTTGGTACCAAACTTTATTTTGTGACTGCTTTCTAGTTGAAGCTTCTATTGCTCCACACTCATCAGGTGTAATCACAAGCAATATTTGTTGACACTGCTGCAACAACTCTATGTACCGGTAATCTAACTGCAAACACTCTTCTCTAAAAACTATTGGGCAAGGGCTTGGGTACATTACCAATTTCTTTAAAAGTGTACTGCTCATTTAAAGGTGCAACAAGGCACAAGACTGCTGGATTTACTGTACAGCCAGAAATACTTCTAAAAATAGTTTTCTGCTCTTCTGGGGTTGAGTTAGGTGTCCTGGTTGTTCATATCCCAGGGTTAGATCTAGTAGCCATAGGACTAACCAGTGTTTCTCCATCATCAATTCATGCTTCCTTCAGGCAGAGGTAAAATCCATCTCACTTATAGGTAATGGGGATTTCTTTCATATGACTAGAGAGAAGCCATTTGTTCTTTTCCTGTGTGCATGTGGTAGAATCTCTAATTCTAACACCAGCCTCCACAGCAAAAAGCTCTGCCCCAACATGAGACCACCCTTCACATAACCCTGCTGTGCAATAGCAATGGGAAGCAATTACAATTCCATATTTTTCTGCCAGAAACCATGTTCAAAGTGGGATGTCCCGGGCGCTCTGTGAGCGATTCACCAAGTGAGAGTACACAAAACGTCTTAATTCTAAATCCAAAATTTAGATCCTTGAAATATGCCATATCACTCGCTAATGTGAGTACTATGAGTGATATGTGTTCTGAATTTGCAGCTGTCGTGTCAAGATTGACTAGATCGCTCTGACAAAGGGCTAACACTCGAAACGTCAGCTTTTTAACAATTAACGGTGGCCAATTTACAATTTCAACTTAGTTGAAGTAACCAAATTACCTAGTAAAACAGGAGTTGTTAGCCGAGGTCGATAAAAAATGAGTCCTTTATTTTGCTCTGTTTGCTTCTCTCCGAGATCATCAGAAAAAAAAGACACTACCGTGACTAACTCTGGCGAGCACAACAACTTTATTTGGATTTTTGTAAGTAGTTCACCATATCTGGATACTGAACGTCCAGAAGGAGCTCGATGTTTTCGGAGAAATCACTTTTTCTCAACGCATATCGGTCGAAGCCTTAAACAGTTATTTTTTTGTGGTACCTTGACTTCGTAGGACCCTCTACACCCGCAAAGTAATCCGAATACTGAAGGTTCACATCGGGCACGCCTGCGGAAGAAGCCATTTTGAAAGCTTAGTTATCCCCCAACATGGCGGCCGCGTATGACGTAGCAATTTTATGTCACGTGGTTGAAAACAAAGAATCAGAAGGTTAAGAAATTTTGATGGGAATGTGGCCGCTAAAACAGCAGAAGAAAGTCGTTGGTAAGACAGTACTCAGGAAAACGTTGAAAGATTTCCAACATTGCTATCCTTTTTAAAATCTGACCACCGGTAGGTCATAGGGTAGGCCGCAGGGTAGGCCACAGGGTAGGCCATGGCCTAGGCCAGGTTTTGTCCACACCCCTGTAAGGGTCACGTCCGCTTTTCTAGTAGTGAGCTTGGGCTGCCTGCGAAACGAAGACCCATCACGAACACGTAGACACATTTCTAAAACACAATTAGTCCCTGTGGTTTTCGCCGGCAAAGAATTCAGGTGTCTTGTTTCTGTATTGCTTTATTGTTTTTATTTTTTCGGTAATGGGTCTTCGTTTTCGTAATGGGTCTTCGTTTTCGTAGGGGGTCTTCGTTTTCGTAATGAATCTTCGTTTTCGTAGAGGGTCTTGGGTCTTCGTTTTCGGGGTCTTCGTTTTCGTAACTACCGTAATATAATACTTTACACTTCACGCGTTTCTTCCCATTATTATACTGCCAGTACTACTGGCCCGTCTTGTCTATTCTGTTTCGCTATGCGAGCCAATTTGGTGTTGATATTCTCGAGGGTTTCCTCGGTTAAACTTACCACGCATATTATCCTGGAACAGCAGGCAGAATTCGAACGCTAGCTGCCTTTGATTTATAGTTCGCATTGCGTGACAGAATAACAAAGAAGGCGTTCTGTACAGGAAATGACTCTTGGGTTCTGTCAATAAATAATATGTCTACTGTATTCGTATCTAAAATAGATTCTGACGGTTGTTAAGCCTTCTCTGCAGGAAAATTCTCGTTAAAAAGTAAGCAATTCTTTTGGCTAATGCAGAGTCCTCTTTTTCGCAGTACGAAAACGAAGACCCTTTATTAAGAGCGGAAAATCCTTTGAAAGTACGATTGTAGACGTACCCTGAACGCTAGTAATTGTTATTTCAGCTTTCGATATGTTAAGACAGTTCGCGCGTGATTTTTCTTGTTCCTTCTTCAGCCACCACTGCTTTCGGTTCTTGGATTTGTTTTTCTATGAAATGAGTCCAAGTTTGGAACAGATCAATGTTTATCTGTGGTTCAAAGTGAGTAATGTTTCATTTGTGGCTTTCCTGAAATTGTAGTTTCTAGTATGGTAAAGCAGAACAGTTTGCATGCAAACTGTTTCTCTGGAGTAAGTTTGACTTTAATGTTGTTTGAGATAGATGTAAACATTGAAACTACCAGTTCATCAGAGTATACCCATTAAAACACTGAAAGCTTTCTCAATGGCACATCAAAGGTTAATTGGCAGCTGGCAAAATGGCACATCTTGCTAGTCAGTGCTTCTCTGGTGTTCGGAAGTGAATATAATGTTTCATTTGTGGCTTTGCTGAAATTGAAATTTCTAGTATGGGAGACCTACGGTGCCCAGTAATACGGGTACCCAGTAAGGGACATCAGATGAAAAACTCTTTTTGTAACAAGCAGTGCTACTTATGTATCTGGCACTGCACTTATTTATCTGGCAATGCCACTTATTTATCTGGCACTGCCACTTATTTATCTGGCACTGCTACTTAATAAGTGGCAATGCTACTTATTTATCTAGCACTGACACTTATTTATCTGGCACTGCCACTTATTTATCTGGCACTGCCACTTATTTATCTGGCACTGCCACTTAGAACTGGCACTGCTACTTACTAAGTGGCTTTGTAACCGCCCGATTCGATGGCATGTACTTTGTCAAATTAGAATGGCGGGCAAGTCAGATGATCAGGATTTCGGAGTGGACGAGGTAAATGTATTTATTATATCATTCATTAGCATAACAATTTATCATTGTGTGGTATTTTGCGTTAGTATGACTGGCCGACCACACTTGCAACGTAAAGTGTTTCGTGACAAAAGTGTAGTGAACAAGAGGAGAGCCAGTTGAATGTTCTTCACGCACTGTTTTGCTTCTCCTCTTTGCAGTGTTTCTTTCCTCATCTTTCTGGTAATCAGTAATAGATAAATCTAATCAGCTTGCTGTTGAGTTTAAAAGACAGATTAAAAACCCCAAGCATTTGATTTATTATGCATGCAGTAATCTCATCTCATTTCACATAACAACATATTATATGTTAAGTTAAAAACATGCATGCCCAGTTCATCGAATTTCACTCGTGCAAATCTGTAAACTAAGACTTAAATGGCTTAAACGTCAAAGGTAAAGCATAGGACCGTTTGTATCTCAAACTGTGCCCAACAAGAACCAGGAAAGTATCTCAAAACTTAACGGTGTTTCTTTTTTAGGCTTTCTTTTTACAGCACTGCTCTATTGCATAATTAAGTACGATGATCTTCGTTAGAAGTATTTCTTTACCCGCAGTTCAAATTTTTATTTAACTTCAATAGTATATGAGTGTAGCGTGTACACTGTATACACACATTTGTGACAAATATTTCAGGACTGTAGTATGTAATACAATGGATTCAAATGAACAGCAATCAATAATGTCACTCTGTTTATTTAAAAGCATAAGCTAAGATTTTGCAGTGTTTTTCAGTGGTTTAGTTTTTGTTCGTCTGTACTCATTTTAGGTATGCCAGTTTTTGAGAGACCGTGGGATGTTTGGACCATGTTTGCAGAAGATAAAAGAAGAAAGGGTATGTTGAAGCTCATCTCTTTAAAGTTTTAAATTATTGACCTTCAATTGACCAATGATTTGACCCTTATTAAGGGAGATAGCGAAAAGTTCCCCTGATCAGTAAATTTGCATTAGAAAACAGAATTGAAATATATGAAAGATGCCACATGGTTAGGAAGCTTTCAAAAATTAGAGAAAGAAGAATAATTCTAATGAACATTATTTAATTTTTTAAATCTTTCCCTTTTCCCTTAGATGGATGGCAGGGCCATCCAGTCAGCGTCAGATTAACAGTGTTGCTATGATAAGGCTTGCAACCAACATGACGTCACGCAAAGTCTAATTCGGTACCAGTGCCGTGCAACATTTTTAGGGAAACTGCATTCAAAAATCGTCAAATTTTGTAGGTAAAGACTAAATTGAAGACAATACAACTTTGCATGCTGCTTAAGGTAATATTGCACTATCAAAAACGCCCAAAAATTTTTTTCATCTCATAGGCACTTTAAAGATGTTGGTCTTGCTCTCAGGGACATTCTTACCCTGACGGCATATTGTCATAGCAAGCTCTGCTCGGGTGGAAGTGAGCAAGAAATCCTTAAGCATCAGCTCTATGAGAAACTTTTTGGAAAGAGGTCTAAAAGTGAAACAGAAAAATTACCTCTCAAGAAAAAGAGAACCCCTAATAATAGTGCAAGCAATGCAGCAAAGACCATCAAGATATACCTCAGTTGGCAACACTACTTCAGTGATGAGGGACGTTTCAAACAGGTGCGCTTGTCTAAAGGAGGAGGAATTAGAGAAGTTTTTCCACCACTATCTGCGACTTACATTACAATTTTACAACATGCTACAGCAACCTTCTTTCCAAATGGCATCAGCCACCTTGGCACAGCAGAATACATGATAATGAATCTGGGAAACTTTAAAGGACATGAAATATACGAGGAAGAGATCTCCACCTTCTCTGTAGAAACTTATAAAGAAGTATACAACATGCCCAGGGTTAAGATATACCTTCTTACCAAGGAGAAGTCCAAGTAAGCCGACAATTGATGATGTTTATTTTCACTGTTGAATTTTGGTGTCTGTCAGTATGTTTTATTGTGAATGGATACTTTGCTTTTATGCATGTCTCTGTTGAGAAAATGAAACAAATCATCACTATAGCATGCCCTCCACCAAGTCCCTGGAACAATGATAAGGTCTGTTGGTAGTTTTAGACCTGTCTTGTGCATATTAATTTTGGCAAGTCGTCACTGGCATTTGTAACAATGCAATGGAACCCTGCCCCACGGCCACCTCAGTAATACAGTCACCTCAGTATTATGGTCACTTTTTGTTTGCGGCTCAGAAAAACAGCCATACAGTTTCTTGTAAATAACCCTTGTTAATGAGGTCACCCATTAATAAGGCTATAATGTTTTGGTCCACTAGTGAGCATATTAATGGGGTTCCACTATATTCCCAGAATTCAAGGTACTTTCCAAAGGACTTGAAGGAAACCTAAGTGTTTGATTATCTCAGTGATGGTTACCACGAGATCGCTTGTACCAATCAGCCCCTCTCCCTGTCACCTGTCCTGTGCAGAGTCCTGGAGAGTATTGTCCACAAAAAGGTTGTCAGTTCTTCTGACTTTAAACAATACACTGTCTGCTCATCAAAGAAGAACAATAAGCTGTTGCATTGCACAGAAACTCTTGGAGTACTCTTTACCAGTCATTTTCATCAGGGCTTTGACTACAAAAAGATTACAGGTGTTCTCTTGCTTGCGATCTTACATAAGTGGCAACTGAGTTATCAGTTTACAGGCTGACATGCAGTTGTTGTTTGCATTCGGAAATTCTCTTCCAGAATACCATTTGGTTTTTATTCTCCATAATCAAACCAGGAATTAAAAGGTCATTTACAAGCAACAATTTTATTTGCAATTTATGATTATTCATTATTACTTTGAAGCTGCTAGTATGCATTATATTTGACAGTACTACAGCATGCGTTACATGTCAGAATTTAATGCAGTAATTAATATAAGTATTGTTGTTCTTTTTTTCCCCTCAGGCAATGCATACCAACAGTTGACAACAAGTCACAGTCTAAACACGCAGTGATATCCAGCCACACTCTTACTACTGCCAGGGCCTCAAGGGTACCTCCTGAACCTGATGAGACAGAATCCAGGGTTGTAGTACATGTTCAACACCCAAGCTTAGGAGATGTTGAGAGGAAGTTTCACCAATCCAGTAGGATGATTGAAGTTTATGACTGAGTTGGTTCCCTTTCTGATGTTCCAAACTACTTCACTCTATCTACTTCTTCCCAGGGAGAAGTGTTATATCCCAGTCATTTTGTCACCAATGCTGAAGGTATCAAACTCTTTGTCCACCAAGAAGATGAGCCTGTGAGACTGTTTGAGGATGAGAATGAAGTGTCATTCCTTGGATTTGGCCCAGTGACCAAAGACTGTGATGAAACAGTAATCGATGAAAAATCCACTCCAAATATGTTTTGCTGTGGAGACACAAATTTTTTACCAGATACAGCAAAAGCAATGCCATCAAAGATTATGACAGATGATGACAGGTAAAAAATTAATGAGGTTGCTTGTGTGTGTATTGTTGGAAGTCCAATTCCTACTCCATCCAAGCCATCCTCTGCCAAGATCCGTTTTTAATAGTTTTAGCTCATAAATATACCGTGTTGATAAAACTTAGGGTATCATTTTTAAGGCTTGCAATCACACAACTTAAGACTTCATTTGTTTAAAAAAGAGGCTTAAGTCGTCCGTGTCTGAGCCTATTTAAACCTTACAAAGCTACAGCTTGCATTCCTTTAACCCAAAAGTTTTTCGGATTTAAACAGTCCAGATTGTTTGGGTTTTGGAGCTAGCTGGAACAACAGTCTGAAATAACATTGATCTGTACGGATTATTGCAAACTTACTGGATTGGTTTGTAATGGAATGAAAAATCGAATTACAGATTGCAAAATCCAGATTTTGATTGGTCAAAAGCAACGCAATCACAGTCTAGTTGCATCTGCTTTATTACCAAGGCAACACAATAACTCTAATGATTCAACCGAACAGTGCTATCACCTGAGAATTACTTTCATGACCATAGATGTTCATTTAACATCAGTAATACTTGATTTACCCACGGTCATTTATGGACGAAGCTAATGATATGTAAAGATCTAAGGCCTCATTAGCAGTTCTTGGTGTACTAAGCCTCTCATCTTCCATTATGAGCCTCGCCAGTTTGGCAAAGTCCATGCGTCGTTCATCAGATCTATTGGGATGCTGATTTACCATCTCTTGAATTTCTTCTATTTCATCCAAAACTACATGCTGTCCTCGTTTGCTATTTTGATAAAGTTCAGGCAAAAAATACAAAATGTCCGGTCGGCCTGAGGATGACTCATCGTTTGAACTAGGTCGAATCTTGTGCAAGTTCCAATGCATAGTCACCTGATCTAATTCGTCTTGAATTAACGGAATAAAAGCGAATTTTAAGTACTCAACTTGCACTGGATCATCATCTAAGTATATTTCTTGCTCTCTTAAATCTTTGAAAAAATTTATCCACCAATTAGTTTCAGTCTTCCACAGAAAGCTCCACCAGGCCTCTATTCTTTGGTTAGAGACGGAACGCCCGTAAAGGAAGCTTCTCTCATCTGCGAAAGAGTCATTGTGACTTTCCCTCAGATGTTGCTGAATGCGGGCAACAAATGCATTTACGGTACCACAATCTCCTCGAACAATAGTCGCGGTTCTTTCATGCAATCGGATGCATTATAGGTAGAAATCTGCAATGATCCATGGGCAAACCTGGAGCCACAAAATGCGACAGTTGTATCCATCAATTGCGTCATGTATGCACAACCCAAATGGTTTGAGTTTATCATAGCCATCTATATGCCATATAAAATCAGGACCTTTGGAACGATATTTTCGCCGCTGTAATCTTCGTCTTGACGGTGTCTCCACTCCATCTGGATCCAGGGCTTTCGAAATATGTCGAACGGTTTCTCTGTCAACCTGTAGATGATAATCAATTTGTAGTCTCTGGTGCATCTGTCTATAACCAATTGAGCTGCCAGAGCCGCTAAGTTCTTGTTCTATGGCTGCAAAGACATCCCAGTCATCACTAGGCCGACCTCCCCTCCCTAATGATCGTTGACGTTCGATTCTCTTTAAGTGCCTTAAACTCAGAAGTATACCATGACTAAGAGCCAGAAAAGCTATGATCTCGATGTAATTGAAATTTAGATAAAAATATCTCTCGATAAGTTCTTCTCTGTCTTGCATCCCAGCAGTACATTCTACCGGAAGGTATCGAGAATTAATACAGTACGTAGAATTTACAAAAACGGTCAATAGAAGTAAAACAGTGGCTCTCTTCTGGAGATACATCTTGTCTGCCATGTTTTTTTACCATGTGGTTACAAAGGATGATTTAAATAGCAGTGCCAGATAAATAAGTGACAACTAGTGCCAGATAAATAAGTAGCACTGCCACTTATTAAGTGGCAGTGACAGATAAATAAGTGGCAGTCCCAGATAAAATAAGTAGCACTGCCACTTATTAAGTAGCGGTGCCAGATAAATAAGTGGCAGTGCCAGATAAATAAGTAGCACTGCCACTTATTAAGTAGCAGTGCCAGATAAATAAGTGGCAGTGCCAGATAAATAAGTAACACTGCCACTTATTAAGTGGCAGTGCCAGATAAATAAGTGGCAGTGCTAGATAAATAAGTAGCACTGCTGTTACAAAAAGTGTTTTTCATCTGATGTCCCTTACTGGGCACCATAGATACCAGAATAGTTTGCAAGGTTAATTGAGGTAGATAAACCTTGAAACTACTAGTTCATTGGAGCATATACCTATGGAAGCACATTGCATTGCAGTGTCGTGGGGACTTATAGACAAGTCAGTGCATAGTGGAATTAAAAATTTATATAGCTTTGGTAGGGAGTGAGCCCTGCCAGTCTTGTGTGTGGTTTATTTCATTCAGGGGCAGAATTTGTCGTACCAGAATACCTCCTGTTTTTTTTTGTTTTGTTTTCTATTTGGGGTTGTGTTTCCATGCATTTCCCATAAATATCAATGCAATGATTGTGTATTTTACTGAAAAACTTAGTTATTGGGAGTTTACTGATGAATTATTATTGTTATTGGGAGCAGTATTGATGAGTGTGACTTCTATTTTTTAGGAACTGTGTAATTTGGGCACCAGCAAATGGTGGTGTAACCCAGTGTCTTCTTAGAGGCAACACACAGACTGCAAAAAAAAAAAAACCTACTGGCAGTGCTCCTTGAGCTGTTGCAAAGGGGCTGCTCTTAATGTGACACACTTGAGTGCAATGTAGCCCCATTTTTCTGGGTAATTACAGTAAGGATCCAACTATTTTGCTCTTTGAGGAAGGGGTTGGTGATTCATTTTGGCGAGGATTTTTCCCTGAACTTCTTGTTGGGTCATTATTTTGGCTTGTTGTGTAACCCAATGTTTCCTTTTTAACCTGATATATTAAGGGTCCACCCATGAGTGTATTAAACCTGAGTGATTTCCTAGAGCTGGTTTATCACTTATAGTGATGTATCTGGTCCACACACATTGATGTCAAATTTCTTTTGATGTTCTATCAAATTTTTTCAACTCTTGAACAAAAGAAATCATTGTTTCAAGAGCCAACCATGCGGTAAAGCAGTGAGAAAAATCACTATACGAGTTAACGTCACTGTATCAAGGAAATCCAGTTCAGTTGAAAATATACCCATTTCGAGGGAGTAAAGCCATCAAACAATTTTGGATTGTAGGTTTTCAAAGCACTTTAAACTTACAATTGATCTTCTAAAGGATTTGCAGCCAGCTAGCATTATTGGGAAGCAATACAAGGTACTTTTTGGCCAGGAATTCATGGCCTAAAATTTCGTCTGCAAAGTCTAAAAGAGACGAAACTTTTAAAACTGTCTTCATATACATTCTAATTGGAATTACGATAATTATGTTTCTCTGACATCGTCAGTAGAATTTGTTCGTTGCCTACCCCTAACGTAGCCTGTACTTTCAGAGTCGAGGACCAGATAGATTTTCACGCCATTATTTTAATGAAGTATCTTAGAATGGTTGTGTGAATGTTACCAATTTGTTGTGGCAGCAAACATGATGGAGATGATAACATTTGATCCGCAGCAAAATATGAGTAACTTTACTTATGCTCTGATGGCAAAAAAGAGGAAAATTAGCGCAAATTTTCATATTTGCATGTCTTGAAAATAAGATCCAACATCACTGCAAATAACTCTTTTTGCCACATGTTTATTTGCATTTGCAGTTAAAGCCAAACTGCTTTCATTGCGAAGAAAGCAAAGTTGAGCAAATCTATATGAGAGTAATAGATTTAAATAAGTCGCAAATGTAAACAAAAGTTAGCAAACCAGTACATTTACGCAACATTTGCTCACAAATTCTAATCAAGCAAATGTGCGAGTTTGCACCCACTTTACTCGCCAGTGCAAATTCAGTTCAAGTATGGTGCTCTAAATTTGCAATACATTTGCTTGGTTTGCAAACATGAATAAATCCATTTTTTCGTCCAATGTATTTGTTAAGCGAATGTTTGACTGTGTTAAAACTTATCTAGTTTGTTATTGCTCTTTCTATCTCAGCAATGTATATCAGTTAATCTCCAAAATCATAGCCGTAAAACAAGTAGGCACAACACCATCCATATAGACTACGAGCAGTCCCTCCTTTAAGTCGAAGTCCGTCGCGCGCGTCAAAAGGAATAATTTAAGAAAAATTGATGTTAGCGCGCTGCGCGGAACTCTGGGAGCGTATTTACATCATATCGTTCTGAATATGTAAAAATTAAGCTGGAGATCAGTGGTGGACTGTTTAAGGTGATTCATCAGAAAAGAAAAAGTTATCGAACGAATTTTTTTAAACTTTCCTTGAATGTTTTCTACCAATGTCTGTTCTTAAAACTACATTGAACTAGATAGGTCACTTTGTTGCTTTAGAGATATGATATGGGCCAATCTCACCTCTTTTAAGCCCGTGCAGGTACATATCACGAGCAACATTTCACCGATTCACGGTACATTTTGTGGTTGTTGGAAGCAAGGATTTTTAAAGCAAAACTTGAAATAAATACTTGATGGGTAGAAAGTCTTGAGCGATGGAATAATGAAATACATAAATCAGTGCGTAAAAATTACGTAATTTCAAATGAAATCGACTGAAAACAACTCGAGTCGTTGCTTTCGTGGTTATAATGTACATCATCGAGCTTCGTGCACGCTCTTAACCCTTTTTTCCTCTCCAATAGTTTTTTTTAAATTTTCAAATTGAAGAGGAACAAAAGACTATTGCACCTGTTTACTTCCTCCATCGCTTGAAATTAAACAATACCATGTTCTCGACTTGTGCGCGTGCTTATTTGCCTGATTAAGTGATTTTAATGTGCAGCACAGGATGTGCCGTGCAATACAGAAGAATCACTTATAAGTTTATCAAATATATATTCATTCGTTCGTTCGATTGGAGGCTCGGAGTTGTAATACTTTGAATCATTGCCAACAGAATGATTCATGATTACCAAATTTGTCACTTGCCTTTTTTTTCGGAGATTTGCCTTGTCTTTATCATAACACCGTTGCACTATTGCCATAACCCCTCTTATCAGATCTTTTCACACAAAATGAATGAACAAATAAATTCAGAATAAATCAATCAAAAATTAATAAGACATGTGTTAAAGTGGGCAGTGATGTTTTCGGAAAGAACATCGCTGATTGACTAATCAGGCGATTCCGTAACACTTAAACTTTCCTAGGGTTTGGTAGCCCTGCTCGTCATAGTTTCCTGGGACAAAATAACCTGTATCTCCAAACCTCAGCTGCATAACTGGAAGATGAATCTTGTTGGTAAGGAAACCACTATCTTCACGCCATTTGTTGTCATTCACATCACAGTTATAGTACACTGGGCGGTGTGCTGAGCCACTTGGTTGTGCGCATGTGTTGTCCATTCCGCATGCGCACTTATGACTTCCGGGTGTTGCACCGCTCCAGTAGGTCATTTTCTCAAAATCGCGCGAGACCCAAAAGGCATCTTTCATTGAAGAACCAAAGCACTCGTACTTTATGAACTGCTCGCAGTGCTTGGAAATGTCCTCGAGGCTCACCAGCTGAGAAATGTTTGCTCCTTTGTAGTGTATGTCACGTGAATATGATCCCATTCCATCATATTCGTCTGCCAGTGTCCGACTCTCGCTGTCGTGACTTATAACGGTCACACCAACACCGTTCTTGTCACTCATGTCACAGGTGACATTAAATGGCGGCAATCCTCCTTCGCCGTCAGGATCAATCAGGCATGATCCAAGTTTTGCAGTAGGATCGAGCTTTTTTAAGTCGCTGCACGATTTTGGAAGCGCTGAAGAGACTAAGAAATGAAAATTGCAATGAAGGGACTGATAACTCCCACAAAATTTTTTGAGGTTGTTGTTGTTTTCAGACAAAAAGAGGCGCAGCAAGGGAGATCTGCACGACAATTTTGTTTTCGTCAACCCTCCATGTCCCCAGCGTTGATCAAATTTATTCTTATAAGGACATGGCATGCCAAATATAAACAGGTTTATTTTAGAGTTTTTTCTTTAACAGAATAAAGATAACTCTATATTAGCGCACGGGTTTATTACGAATCAACTTAACGGCCTGTTCCCAGTTGGCTTGTTAGCTCAATTGGTAGAGCGCTGCACTAGTATCGCAGAGGTTGATTTTCGCTATCATAAATAGCGCTCTCTACTGCCAGGATCGTGCATCATACGTATTTAATACCGCAGTTCAAAATATATGAACTCCAAATATACATTGCAAAGAGTCTCCCCTTGTTCATGTTAAAACGTTACTCTATGAGAAGTTTCTGGTAAATTTCAAGCTATTTCAAGTTAATAAAACAAGAATGTGGTTTACGGAATTTTGATGATACAGACTAAAAAGTGGGAGTTAGATGTAAATTTCACGTAATCACGGGTAATGAAATCAGTTGCCCCAAAATTTTATTACTGATTTTGGAAGTTAAGTGATGACTTTCACTGCCCATGTAGGAATAATGATCAGAAGTGGTTGGTCATCGGATATATTGAGCCTAAAAATACCTTATTTTTGGACTTTGTCAAAACCAGAAAAAATCGTCTTTACTTAAAGGAGATGTAAGGGAAGAAATGAAATGAAAAAATTAAAAAGCTCAATTTTCTTAAAGCCTGATAAATAAAGAACATAACCCAGTTGATTGAATTTGTTGATGGCTTTTCGACTTGTCACAGCAGCAAACGGAGTTAGCTCATTAATTATGCAAAAAATGCAGGAAAAGGTTTTCTTAGGGGGACCCTGAATCTCCTAGGAAATTATATATTTTGACCTGTTATTCTAACACATTTGTTAACTCATGATACTTAGCATCTGTGCCAAGTTTGAGCCAAATCGGTAATTTGAGCTTTATCGGTTCTGCCCGGTTTTCTCGTGGACGCGCTCTTAAAAACTGAAATAAGGAAAGTTGTCGTCTTGTATATCAGCTACCACATTCAATGCTTCTTGAAAAAATGAAAATAAATGAGCAAGCACAAAGAAATTTGCTCAAGTGATGCTTCGAGAGTTGAGTAAAGGAAAAAAGCATATTTTCTGTCTGTGAAATGCGTTTGTATGTTTTCTTCTTTTTTTTTTTTCCTGAAGTGTTCGAGCCATCACCCTTAGGCAAAAGATTCTCCTCCGAAAAAATTCTTGCTTGCACTCGACAGTTGCCGAGTACGATTTAAACCATCCGATGAAAAGGTCCCGGAGGATAACGAACAGTAGCCCCTTTGTCTTAAAACGAATCAAACCATAACAACAGGGAAAGTTTGAGGAAGACTACAGAAGGAGTGGCGCCACTGCAATTAACTTTTGCTTAAATCGTTTAGACAACAGTGACGACAGACCACAAATTACTTGCGTCTCAGTTTATTTCATTTAATTGGGACGGTCTTTTGAAAGTTTGAAATTTGATGCTCTTTTTCTTTAACAAAATTGAAAACTTGGCATATCCACCCATTCAAAATATTAACTCTTGCATGCGTAGCATGTCTATGTTTTTTAAGATGCATGCTTTCCCCAGACCGAAAGACCAGTAACTCAGTGTCCCATCTCAACCCACCCATCCAAACTGTTGACTTTTGCATGCGTAGCATGCCTATGTTTTTTAAGATGCATGCTCTACCCAGACTCCTAAGGCCGTGGGTACGCCTTGAAATTTACATATCCCCATAATACTGGTTCCTTCGCTTGGCATATCCACGAGTAAAAAGTACATATCATTGTTGTCACAGCCATCACAATTAAATTTTACCAAATTCAGCACTAACCGGTACAATTTTTTCCATCACCACGGTATGCACATTTGCAGGTGCAGGTATAACTTCCGTCAGTGTTAGTACACAGGGCGTGCAGGTGGCAGTCGTTGGCGTAGTTAGCACACTCATCTATATCTGAACAATAAAAAAGAATTGAGAGCTTACCAAATTGAAAATAAGTATGTGTCATCTCAGGAAATTGTGTAGTTTCGTCGACTGACTGGATTCTGCCTAAGAGGCCCATAACAGACAACCTCGTTCAGTCCCATCTTATTTGAGTCCTGTAAAATACTGAAAGCTAGTCTTCAATGTAACATCACGTAAAAGATATTTACCTTTTTCGCAATTTTCTCCGTGTAACCAGCTTGACACAGGCAAATGTATCTCTTATCTGTAAATCCACTAAAACAGGTTGCACCATGGAGACAGGGGTTACTAGAACATGGATTCTAAAGAGATATAAAAACATTTTGAGCGATGCATAGTCTAGTAAAATCAAAATGGATAGAAGAGTATTTTATCGTATAAACTGCGGTTTTCAACAAGGATTTCCAGCCCTGAGAAAAGTTGTAACTACACATATGTAAAATTGCGACAATTTTACGTATGTTTGATATCACCAATTAGCTGATAGCACGTCACTCGCCTTTTTCGTCGCTCTGTCAAGCTGATGAATGACTGGAAATGCGTTCACTATTCTCAATTAAGGATTAATATATCATTCTTTATGTATTAAAGCTGTAATTTTATACGGTAGTGGCCTAGTAGAGAAAGTCCTTTTTCGGTTTGAGGTCATCAGGATGTTGGGTGTGGTCAGAGTCACTAAGCTGGCAGATCCTCGTGCTGTCGTTTTTCGATAGACCGATGTTCACCAACACACAAGAGCTGTCCTGAAGGCACTGGTGTCTACAATCACCGTTTAGCTCCATTTCCGTGGTTAAGTTAATTTCTTTAATGACGTGATCCTGCCAAGCGAGACCTCCAATCGGCTTCAAACATAACGAGCCTCACGCCGTTAGCAACCTAAAAAAGTCTAGGTATCCAGCAGAGTATCCGTACTTTTAGTCCGCATTCTCTACTGGATACCAGTGGCTTGCTTGGGTTAAATTTTTTATCGTATTTCGCTCCTAATCTAATAGAGGCGTCAACTTCTACACAATCATGTCATCATCCTATGGCGTGAAAAGGTAATTAAAGAAGCCGTATCCGAAAAAAGTGTACATGGCCGGCGCTTAAAAATAGTGACAAGACAAAGCGCTCGCCCGGAGTGTGTTACGGCAGTTACAGTCACGTCGAAGAAACATTTCTTAGTCAATGCTTGCGGATTTAGTTAACTTCATTAATACTAACGTCGGCTGCGACGCTTATTTACCACAACATTTAACTGGCGGCCTCAGTGTTTTGTTTTCTAATCAATTTTACCAGATTTTTGTTTTCGGATCGGAGACAAAGTAAATTCCAGAACCGACGACTTTTTTTTCGCTGTGTTCGGAATCTTTGACAGCTGACGCTTGGTGCTGTAATTTTTGAGCATCCGGGTACCAGTTATTGGGAATAAACTCAGCGTATTACAACCTATAATTTCTTTTGCTGTTTAACGCAGAGTCCACAATACATGGCGGCTTTTTCTCACTGATATTTTATGTCGCATTTATAGTTTACACACTGTTCCAGTTTTTTTAAACTATATTTATGCAGTACTCTTAAGATTCTTTGTCACTGGCCTTCAGATGACCTATATTGGTGCCGGAATCCTCTAGATAGTTGCGAGAGATTACAGACATTATAGGTACGATGTGATTAAGGTACTGGTGTTGAAAATCTTTTTGCGCTACCTCCTCCGCAACGATGATTAAAATCGTGAATAAACAGAGACCGGGGGTAGTAATAATTGTTTTCAACTCAAGATAGATGTTGAACAAGCTGACAAAGCTTTTAAACAGACAAAGACCAACTTTCGTTTAATGACACGTTACGAACAAGTTTAAACTCCCTTGAACTTTAACAGGGTTCGTACTGTCTTGCAAGTCCGTGAATTTCAGGGCAAGTCCCCCAATGAATTCAACCAATCCTTGGAAAGTCCTTGAATTTTCATATTCTAAAAGCTTCTTGAGAGGGGTGGGACGTTCACTTTTTCCGAAAAACCAACTCTAAATACTGAGTCAAGCGCTGTGCGCTAGGGTGGTTTGGAAATTAACCTAGAGCGCGGTAGATCCAGTAATGCGTTATTGACCAAGCAGGAGGACTAAAACCTGAGCCAAGCGTTAAGAGCCAAGCGAGAGCTTTCCTGCAGGTTACACAAAGACAAAATGGCTGCAACGCTGGCCACCGCAGAAAACGAGAAATAAGCAAGGGTTAATAGCCAATCAGCTCACAGAATTCGCTGCATCTTGCACCGCTTGCGAAGCCAACCATATAAAAAGGAAAGGTAATACATCGGCGTAATATAACTCTTAAAGCAAGAATCTCTCCCAACATATTCATCTAGGGTAGTAAAAGTTTAAAATGTTATGAAAGCTGAAAAAGAAAGGGTTCCGGTGTCGCGCTTATTCAGAGTTACAAGTTTGAATGGCCGAGGGGTGGGCGCTTATTCAAGGAAATGCGGCATATCGAGCACTTGAGGCTGTGCGCGTTACTTCGTGTTGTTTCATACTTTATATTATCTCATATTACCCAGTTTGTCAGGAAATCAATCGTCGTCGTGTGTTTACGTCCTACAAAAACGTCGCATCAGAGATTTCACGATCTAGCTTCGCAAAGAAATGTACCAGCAGTGTTTTGCCTTGTGTTATTTATTGAGTTATTTTGGCAGCATTTTTTGTTTTGATATTCTCTTCCCGTCGCGGTTTGCAGGGCGACTTTTAGCATTAAAATGAAGCTGTTTTTCAAATTTTTGTCTCAAACGGCTATTTATTCCTGTCGCTCTGCTGTAGATATAGGTGAAGAGCTCAAAAAACACAAAAGTTTGCGTCACAAGAATTTCTTCACATTATATATCCCAGAAAACCTCAGGAATTACTCTGAATGCCAGAACTTCAGCCTGGGTGAACCAGAAAGGATAGACAATCATGATACTTCCCTATATTAACCATGAATGAAAAGCTAAGTAAGTCAAATATCTCAGAAGCGCTCAGGCATTAAACTGAATGCCAGAACTTCAGCCTGGGTGAACCATTAAGGCCGATAGACAACACTTCCCTAGATTAACCTGTGGATGTCAAAGAAAATAAGAATGTTAGGTATCCCAGAAGCACTAAGGCATTACTGTGAATAGCAGAACTTCCGTTCAGCCTGGGTGAACCAGAAAAGATAAACAACACTTCCCCGTATTGACCATGAATGAAAAAACTTAAAGTATGTTGTATATCCCAGAAGCGCTCACGCATTACACTGAATGCCAGGACTTCAGCCTGGGTGAACCAGAAAGGATAGACAACACTTCCCTATATCGACCATGAATGAAAAGCTAAGTATGTTGTATATCCCAGAAGCGCTCAGGCATTACTCTGAATGCCAGGACTTCAGCCTGGGTGAACCAGAAAGGATAGAAAACACTTCCCTATATTGACCATGAATGAAAAGCTAAGTATGTTATATATCCCAGAAGCGCTCAGGCATTACTCTGAATGCCAGGACTTCAGCCTGGGTGAACCAGAAAGGATAGACAACACTTCCCTATATTGACCATGAATAAAAAGCTCAGTGTGTTGTATATCCCAGAGGTGCTCAGGCATTACACTGAATGCCAGGACTTCAGCCTGGGTGAACCAGAAAGGATAGACAACACTTCCCTATATTGACCATGAATGAAAAGCTAAGTATGTTATATATCCCAGAAGCGCTCAGGCATTACACTGAATGCCGGGACTTCAGCCTGGGTAAACCAGAAACGATAGACAACACTTCCCTATATTGACCATGAATGAAAAGCTATGTAAAACTTTGTTATATATCCCAGAAGCGCTCACGCATTACAGTCAATGCCAGGACTTCAGCCTGGGTGAACCAGAAAGGATACACAACACTTCCCTATATTGACCTTGAATGAAAAGCTATGTATGTTATATATCCCAGAAGCGCTCAGGCATTACACTGAATGCCAGGACTTCAGCCTGGGTGGACCAGAAAGGATAGATAACACTTCCCTATATTGACCATGAATGAAAAGCTAAGTATGTTGTATATCCCAGAAGCACCCAGGCATCTTTCTGAATGCCAGGACTTCAGCCTGGGTAAACCAGAAAGGATAGACAACACTTCCCTATATTGACAATGAATGAAAAGCTAAGTATGTTATATATCCCAGAAGTGCTCAGGCATTACTCTGAATGCCAGGACTTCAGCCTGGATGAACCAGAAAGGATACACAACACTTCCCTATATTGACAATAAATGAAAAGCTCAGTATGTTGTATATCCCAGAAGCGCTCTGGCATTACACTGAATGCCAGGACTTCAGCCTGGGTGAACCAGAAAGGATACACAACACTTCCCTATATTGACCATAAATGAAAAGCTAAGTATGTTGTATATCCCAGAAGGACTCAGGCATTACACTTAATGCCAGGACTTCAGCCTGGTGAACCAGAAAGGATACACAACACTTCCCTATATTGACCATGAATGAAAATCTAAGTATGTTGTATATCCCAGAAGCGCTCAGGCATTACACTAAATACCAGGACCTCAGCCTAGGTGAACCAGAAAGGATAGACAGCACTTCCCTATATTGACCATGAATGAAAAGCTATGTATGTTATATATCCCAGAAGTGCTCAGGCATTACACTGAATGCCAGGACTTCAGCCTGGGTGGACTAGAAAGGATAGACAACACTTCCCTATATTGACCATGAATGAAAAGCTATGTATGTGATATGGCCCAGAAGCGCTCAGGCATTACTCTGAATGCCAGGACTTCAGCCTGGGTGAACCAGAAAAGATAGACAACACTTCCCTATATTGACCATGAATGAAAAGCTATGTATGTTATATATCCCAGAAGCGCTCAGGCATTACACTGAATGCCAGGACTTCAGCCTGGGTGAACCAGAAAGGATAGACAACACTTCGCTATGTTGACCATGAATGAAAAGCTAAGTATGTTATAAATCCCAGAAGTGCTCTGGTATTACTCTGAATGCCTGCACTTCAGCCTGTGTGAACCAGAAGGGATAGACAACACTTCCCTATATTGACCATGAATGAAAAGCTAGGTATGTTATATATCCCAGAAGTGCTCATGCATTACTCTGAATGAAGGACTTCAGCCTGGGTGAACCAGAAAGGAAAGACAATTTCCCTCTATTAACAGTGAATGAAAAACTAAGTTTGCTATATCCCAGAAGCTCTCAGGCATTACGCTGAATGCCATATTGAGGCGTATTCAACGAGGGAAAAGGTTTCAATATATTTACAACTTACGAGCACATGGCATTGCTTGAGAACCTCACTCAAAGATAGGGGGAGACTGGAACCAATACTACTCAGTC
>NC_142521.1:30419337-30425764 GCF_964205215.1 Stylophora pistillata | reverse complement strand
TTGCAAACTGGACGAATACGACCTTTTTGCTGACAATGATGGCAGGTTGCAGTTTTGAATTTGCAAACATCAAAACCATGTGTTCTGCTACCACACGCTTCACATCGTCGAGAGTTAGTTCTACGCCCACCAGTGTTCTTCTGCCCGTTCCCCTGATTTAGGTCCCAGATTTTATTAGCTTCTGCACTCACAGGCTCTCCTATATGCTCTTTGTTGGCTTTGTTTGCTAACTCATCTGCAGTGCACCGGTCGCGCGCAGCCGTGAAGGTCGGCTCTCTCACCGCTTATAGATCGCGCGGCGTTCTTGACATTTTGGAATGCAATCCAGATACGAGTCTATCGCGAAGAGGTTCCTCTAAAAAGGCACCAAAACTACATGTGGAGGCCAATTTCTGCAATCTCACGACAAAGTCAGGGACACTTTCGTTTTCTTCTTGTGAAGCAGTCCAGAATTTTTGTCTTTCGGCAAGACTATTGGAGCCGGTTCGTAGTGTGCTTGCAGAATCTGCTTTAAATCCTCATGCGATTTACTGTTCGGGTTCTCTGGGTCACAGAGATTCTTTAACAACTTGCAAGCTTGTGGTCCAACCACTGCTAGGAAACATGTACTTGTCTGTCTTCGGCAATCTCGTTTGCTACCATGAAGGCATCGTAGCGTCCGGCATAATCGGCAAATTTCTACGTAGTTTCATCAAATGGGCCCACAGGGCCATAGACAGCAGCCATATTTTAAACTTATGCCGGCGAAATATCCCATCCTCGTTGCCAATTTTGTATATTAAAGATCAAACACAAGACCAAACTCAGCCAAGAAATACACCACGTGCTAATCTCAAGCGACCATCTTTTTATTCACCCAGAATTTCCCGTACATTGCATTACGTCATGAGATACAACACTTACAGGACAGGAATCTTTGCAAAGCGGTCTTCACAAAACAAAGCATTCTGTAAATTACGTTGTTTACGAAGTGTGAGCTCACGATAACACAAGTTGTCGCACTCTCATCCCCAGTTTCCGCGCTTTCCGTAAGGAACGCCTGGGACCATGACCCCCCTTTTGGCGACCAAAACGGCTTGCATTTTCAGACTCGGGCTTTCCCACGGAAGCCCGAGTACCAAACACAACTCTATGTTAACGTTTCGTTTTGTGTGTTGCGTGCACCAATCAGATCGCCGTATTTTGGTATGTATCTCGCACCAAGCACTAGGGCGCCCATCTCGCACCAATCGAATCGCAGTATTGGGGCATGCTTGCACCAGTCAGAGCGTCAGGAAACTGTCCCTCATGTCAATGATGTTATGGAATTAGGGTGTCGCAAAGCGTTACAATGGAATCAACTCCAACATTGACGCACACTAAGACGACAAGTAAGTAGTACTGGGAAACATCGAGTCAAATTTGGGTCAAGATCAGAATTCTGCAGTTACACTTACTCGCGCACTCACTCACTCATCCCGACAACATATATAGCCACAGAAATATTATTACACCTGTATGACCCATTTCGCGTCCTTTTGAAATTTGCGCTCTTTTAACGTTATTGTTCTCTTGTTCTACAGTGAGAGGTCTACATCACAATTATGCTAATTTAACCCATTGATTATAGAGGCGCATGTTGCAAGAAAAAACGCTTACTTTGGTTTAGCCTCATTGACATCTAGTGCTTAGTCACCTGCTAAAGAATTCCACGAAAGTGTTTCCGAAGTTTAGGTTAGAAAACCATTACATATCTCCGAGGGCTGCATCTTTTTAATCTGTGTCGTAGTATTTTCCCAAATGTACAACAGTGTGATGAAATCATACCTTCTTGGTTGAACATAAAGCAGACGCGCCATGATGTATTTCAATCGAAGTCTTTCGCCGACTTAGCTTTTAAAAAGCGAGTGGTCAGAGTTAAAACTGAAATAGGGAAAGTTGCAGTCATGCATATCAGCAACAACATTCAATGCTTCTTGGGCAAATGAAAATATATGAGCAAGCGCTTAGAAAGTTGCTCAAGTGATGTTTCGAGCGTTGAGTTTTAACGGAAGAATAGTATATTTTCTATATGTGAAATGCGTTTGTATGTTTTCTTTTTTTTCCCGAAGTGTTCGAGCCATAAACTGAACCAGTCAGAGTAGATAAAAAAGAAAATGGTCGAAACAACTTAAAAAGTCAGCACGACCGTTTGTTTAGTGGCAATCAATCTCCTGTTCAGCCCTCCCCTTTCCCCGACCCAAATTTTGTCTTGAAGTCCCTTAGGCTACATTGATGCTTAAGGGTATCACCCTTAGGCAAAACTTCTCAACAGAAAACATTTTGACTGAACTCGACACTTGCCGAATACGACTTAAACCATCCGATGAAGAAGTCCCGGAGGTAAACGAATAGTAGCCCCAGTGCTGTTTTTCAAAATCGCGTGAGATTTTGTTTCTGCCGCGGACTAAAAGTAGCGTGGGCTAGTATTGGAAGGAAAAAATTTAAAATAGCGCCATCGGGGTGAGAGAAACACTTCTGTATTTGTCATGCCTTCTCATTAAAACTGCTGCGTTCCATTGTGTACTAACCAATCCAGAAAAAATAGAAATTTATCATTTTATCGTATGCCAAAGAACGAAAGTCTTAGAAAGAAATACATAAGGTTAATCAGGAACAAAACATTGAAGCTGGAATCCTCTCATACTCGAATTTGTTTCGCACATTTTGAAGGAGGTAAGACTGAAGAAATATTCTTGGCAATTGCTTGTGTAGTAAAAGGCTACACAGAAACGGTCGAGTCTGAGACACCCTCAGTGGAAGCTAATAATGTTCTATCCGCTGAATTTAACTGTACCGTGTCCCAAGAAACTCAAACAGATACAAGTGGGGACGAACGGAAAGAGTAGACTAGAAAAGCAGCCCTCTATAGATATTTTGCAAGAATTGGTTGAAAATTGTGGTTGTAAAAGTATGGACTAAATATCTTATGGAAGCCTTGAACTCCGATCCCTGGCTGCGAAAAGACCCGCGCCTTGTCGGCAAATGTAACGGATTACTGAAGTACCTTGCTGATTTGCTATAGCTAAATAGGAAGTGTTTTTTAGGCCGTCTATAAGGAGAAGTCGTTTACTTCTGAAATTTAATTCCTTGGAAGGACAGATTAAGCACAACATGGGTTTGTTTACTCTTTTTTGCTAGCAAAATATAGATGTTAGCTTTTACGCAGTGGGCGTGAAAATTCTGTTCTGATCAGACAACAGGCCTATAATGTGTCTTTACGCATCATCTACACTTTATAATATATCGCCATGTAATTCATTGATGGCTTTGAACCCGACCGTATTTGAGGGGGATAAATGACTTCTTACTTGGCTAGCTTCTTCGACAAGAGTACCAAATAACTTATTGGTTTGCTTGATTCTTTTAAAACGTCTAGTATATTATGAACACAGTCCAGCAAATACGAGATATCGTCCATTTTTCATCTCACAAGATAACCTCGTACGAAGTTACGTGGCTTACATGAGGTACATGACCTTAGTGAGCCTTCGCTCCTTCGTTAATAGCTGGGTTGGATGATGGAAAGTTGAATGTTAAATAGCGCGAAGTACTGCATGTTGAAGATATCAACACCATAAGTACAAAAATATTGCATTGCCACAACTACAAAGTGGAATTACGAGAAGTACAACGTTTAATACTTGAAACTTGGAAGTTTAATTGTAAAAAAGACAAGGTTGAATCGGAAAAAGTTTCATAAGGAATAAAAACTTGAATGTTCAATCCCGAAATAAGGAAGAATACTAAAAGTACAATTTCAAATCGCAATGTTGAATTTTGGCCCGGATGGGACGCCATATTTAATAACCTTTACAAATAATAATGTTTCGGCGAAAGCTTTCTCTTTAATTTGAATAACGTTTGTTTTCTTTATAACTCACTCCCTATCAATATGTTAAGTTCAAGGAGGATTTTCCCGTACTTAAACTCCTAATTGTAGCCCTAAATCATTCGGGTTCTTTTGGAAATCATTTTTTTATGTATTAGAAAAAACATAAAAATGTTATTCACCAGCATAGGTCGGTCCGTATTGGGAAAAAGTGTGTCCTCGGTCTTGTGTACCGCCCTCGGCCTACGGCCTCTGGCGGTATCCTAGACCTCAGGCACAGTTTTTCCCAATACGGACCTCCCGGCTTGTGAATAACAGATATGTATTGTACGACGGTCCCTTATTTTTCTACAGGAAACGGAAATGGTCTGTTGGCCTTTAATCTCATCAAAGATTCGCGCCAAAACTCAACATTTAATTGCATTGTAGTTGTTGCGGGAAGATGGCAGCTTCTTCGGCAAGCTACCGTCTCTCGTGAAAAAACGAAAACCTCCAGTGAATTTTGCATATTTCGAATGGAGGGACATAAGTTTAAAAGAAGAGCTTAGAAGTGGGACGTTTGGCTCGGTGTATCTGGTGAACTACGACAAAGAAAAGCAAAATGTCATTTGTGTAGCATCTAGGATTGTTAGTTAAGTAAAATTGTCTTAACTTAGTTGCGTTAGAAAACGAAAATTGTCGGCTCGCGTCTCCAAAGTTATGCAGTTTCTATTGCTATGACCCACAATACATTAATCACGTTCATTTCTGCATACAATTATTTACTCGCCATTAAGTCTTGTGCCTTCGTATGAATTTTTCTTTGTCAAGTCCGTTACCGATTAGTTTTATTCGATTTACAAACATGAAAAACATGAAAAAAATTATTCAACTGGCTGCTGAATGATTCGATGAAACTAAATTAGGATTTTGAACTGCTGCTGAGTAAAATTCTTTCTTAGCCTAAACTTATAAAATCGTTTGTATCTGGGGCATGTCAAACCCATTTGTAGCTTTAAGGTGAAACGGGGACTGCCACTCACTAAACCGTACGTCGAAATGAATTGGCATAACATCAAATGGACAAAATTTTTAAAATTGGCTCACCATTAAGTCTTGTAATCGCCTTCGTATGAAATTTGTTGTTGTTGTTGATGCTGTTGTTGTTAAGTCCGTTACCATTAAGTTTTATTCGATTTACAAACAAGAAAAAATATGAAAAAAATTACGTCCGCGTCTTACTAGTCCGTGTTTTACTAGTCCGCGTTTTACTAGTCCAGTCCAATGCAGTCCAGTCCCCTGAATACAATACAAATATACTGGAAATACCATATCAGCTATGTATGTAAACAAATCGCTAAATCAATAGGTATTATATTTAGGTCTCGCTTTTCCCTATCCTCTGCAACCAAGCTCACTTTGTATTACACCTTAGTTTATTCTTATATCGTCTATGGTTGGGTTTCAGGTGACGTCACAAGCTTTGCTGAAGTTAGTGTCCGCCATGTTGGTGTCCTTCGGGTGTCAAATTTATGAATAATTAGTCGACTTCTATAGTGAAGCCCTCTCTCTTATCGCCGTATTATTTCGCCAACTACATGAATATCCAGGAAGAAAAAAGCGATAAAAGTATCTGGCATTCATCTTAAGGTATCCCAGTGCTCTCTGAGTATGCCGAAGGCTTAGAGAGTTGGAAGGAAAGATGTTTGCAAAAGATTTCGGTCATTGGGGTTGACCCTGCAAGCATACCAGCCGAGAAGTTCAGTTCAAAATGCTTGCCTCCTGTGGAAGCGTCGGACTTGCTGAGTTACCTCGTTCTTGAGACCAGCTTCTACACCAAGAAGTGGTTCAAGGCGTTTAAGAGTCTAGAGGCGTTTAATCAAATGGTGTCGGGATTTGTAACCTCGGTTGTAGGCAAAGTAATCGCCGGAAAATATGCCGTGAGAGCACGAGTTTGGCATTCACAGCATATGAATGATCCTTTAGTGAACATTTGGGTCATTTCCGAAAACGATGGGACTATTTTGTCAGCCCATTGCTTGGGATGCAAAGCTGGACTGGCTGAGTCAGGCTCACATATCGCGAGTGTTTTATTTATGTTCGAGGCAACTACTAGAACTCATGGCAAGGTCGCTGGGTGTCACGAAAACTTAGACACCTAAAACTCAGGTCCCTCGAAGTGTTCTCCAAGCTTCCGAAGTGCTCCATAATTCGATAGTGCATAGCATAAAGCATGAACCAATTTTTTTATAATATAACCGGTGGAATAATGCAACAAATCCGACGCGAAAGACGAACAACAATATCAAGAGTGATTCTTCAGTGAGGCGAATCGTGACGGCGCTGATGCCGAGTCTTCTTTCGCGTTGTTTTTCTCTTTCTGCCTCATTTAAGAACTCTAGCCTAAGGGTCGCAAAATTGTCTTCGTTTTGGGACTGGTGGGCCGAGTCTCTGTTTGTATCCATTATAATCGCGAAATATTTAAGAATTTTAACAGAGCGACAACAAGGATCTGTGCGACGAAGTACAAAAAGGTAAACAAACGTCCCTTTCGGCTCGTCAAAATCACGCCACATTTTAATACTTTGGTGTTGGAGC
>NC_142521.1:30409337-30414337 GCF_964205215.1 Stylophora pistillata | reverse complement strand
CAATAATAAGTGCAAGTTATGCAATAGATTATATTGGCGGAGGTGCACGTGAAGTGATCGCTGATCTTAATGGATCGTTTGGGTCCCGATATTTTCTCAGTGTTGTGAATGAAAGAACACGTTTTGCATCGTGCACGAGCGCATTTAAAAGTGCCTGGTTAGTCATTGGTCTGAAAAGAACTTCCGACCAAAAAATTGCCTATGGTTTTATCGCCGGTTCGAATGAAATAAGCGGAGACTGTGAAAAGACATATACATAGGTAACACGGGAAGCCGCAAAACTCTTGAACAAAAGCTCATCTTTCAAACCGGCAGTCTAAATCCCACCGGTATCAACGAACGCTTTTCATTCCACTAATTTATTCGTGTTTTTCTCGTTGCCATGTTCCCATCAATCACGTAGCTCCATTTTCTACCTTTAGAAGCACACACAACCCACAATTCCTCTATTCGCTCCGACGAAGGGCTAACGCTCGAAACGTCAGCCTTTATAATCGTAGCGGCGGCCAATTTACCATTTCAACTTTGTTGATATTAGTCAAATTATGAGGGAAATTGGGTTTTGTTCGTGTACGTTCCGAGTAGGGGGGTTTCGAATTCACCGGATTCGAGTTAGCGGGGTTCTACCGACAGGATCTATTCTCACCATGCAAATTAGACGAATTAGTGAAGTAGCCTCTTTTTTGTGCAGAAAGTTATTTCTTCCGCTGATATGTAAGCCGTAAATTTCATCGTAGGATGGTAGTGTTTTGGACACCTGGTCGAGAAGAAATTTTTCAAATTCTTCTTGACGGCTTCCTTCTGTTAACTTTCTTTTGTCCTCTTACACCACGACAAATCCCCACGCGCATGACCCCACCCAAACCTCTCTCGCTCTCACGCTGGCTAGTCTAAGTGGGGTCACGGGCGTTATCGTCGTGGCAACGAATGAGCCAAGCGCTTGACTGTCTTTGTACAAAATTTGTGCAACATGCCCTGTCATCCGTTTCGTGTTTTAGGATTTGGGGTAATTTTCCGCCGTTCCTGGTTTTAAGACTTGGGGTAATTTTCTACCGTTCCGGGTTTTAGGATTTGGGGTAATTTTCCGTCGTTCCGGGTTTTAGGATTTGGGGTCGTTTTCCGCCATTCCGTCATTCCGCCGTTCCACCTTTCCAGCTTTTAGGGTCACCCATAATAGCAGCGCTCGTTTCCCAGTCGCGTTTTTCACAGCATGGGCTGCCAAGTACATTTCAAATCGTTGGAACGTGCACAGAGAAAGTAGGAAACAGAGGCAGAATATTACTAGCCATAGTAGACGATAGTAATATAAACAAAATGTAGAATCGTAGAAGTCGTAAATTGAAGACTTGAATATTAATCAGTCAAACGTAGTGTCGGCTAAACGTAGAATTTTCCCAAGAGAGTCGTCGTAGAAACCTGTAATACTTCCCTTTAAGTCGTAGTAGCAGTTTATCATCCCACCCTCGTCGCCAAATATAAAATATAAGTAATTTGAATGGCAGAAAAGTAACCTTTTTAATTGATCTTCATACGATAGTTGCTGAGTTCATACATTCCTTGTGTTCTGTACTTCTCATAAATTTGCTGAAACAAAGCATTCAGATATTAAAAATCTAGCCCGTTAGCTTAAAACTTCAAGCTAATGGAACTACTTACGCAGACTGAGTTAATAATCACAGATAACATTTGATACTGTAGTCTGAAAGGTGGTCCTATGAACGATTGTTGTCAGTTACCCGAACAGGCGTCATCGCATCGAGTGAAGGGTTGTTGTCAGTCAAGCGTACTGTGCATGTACGTGTACTGTACATGTAATTTGGATATATCAACAAAGTTGAAATGGTAAATTGGCCACCGTAACGATTACAAAAGCTGACGTTTCGAGCGTTGGCCCTTCGTCGGAGCGTACATGTAGTCCAGTTCGAGAAAACTTGAGTGGCCGAGGGTCGCTTGCTCGTAGCTTGCTCGATGCAATCTGTTGCTGATTTTTAGCAAGAGATTCAAAACGGTTCATAATCCCTTGTCTTAGGTCGCTATGATCGTTTCGTTTGTGGTGTAGATGTCGTTCACATCGATCATAATGGACCAGTCATTAATTGTCGCGATGCGACGAGAGGGGGGGGCGGGGGAGGGTGAGTGTGGTGGAGGACTTTAGGGAGGATCACATGGTTTTCATGGGGAGCGGAAGGGGGATCATTTGTCGCCAACAGATTACAAAAGGGTGAATATAGAAATTTGACTGCCGATTAACTGTCAATGAGGCGAGGGAGGGAGGCAGAGATCATAAGGATATTGTAGGGCTGTAGGAGGGGATTAGGTAGATTTTTTCTTGACAAAACGAAGTGAAACCGCTTATGAAATCATCCTCGCCGGGTTGTTCAAAACTGGGTAAGGCAACCCAGGGTTAGAGCGAAATTTGATTCCATGTCTGAAAGCTTTAAAAGAAAATTCAGTTTGAATCTTTTTTGTCTGCAAGTTGAGGATTGGATGTTCCAAAAAGAAATAAATTGAAAATTTTGCTAAAAAAAGGCTTTCGAACAGAGAAGTAAAGAGACTTAGACTAAAATTTAACACTGGGATAGCGCTAATCGGCCTTCGAACAACAACATTGATAACTACAAATTTGTAGTTATCAATGCTGGGCTGGCATTGATAACTACAAATGTGATCACACTGGCTACCATCAAGCTGGAATTGTCCCGTGTGTGCAATCATTAACTGTTTTTAGCTCTACTTCGAACTCCTGTCACTGTTACTGTTTGGCTTTCGTCCGCCATCTTAGATCACCATGTGCACTTCATTGACTGGTTCGCATTCGTTTTTTGGAAAGACGTCTCTTTTACTCTTGTAATGGGACTTCTTCTTTGAATCCTTCTGTTATTAGAATAGTTTTGGGTGGTGATGTACATCCAGAGCCCGGACTAAGCCCGACCGCGCTTCGTGGCTCCTCGACCGCAAGGTCTGTGGCTTCTGAATTGAACGTCTTTGCGGTAAATGGTTTGAACCCGGGGGTAACATGTGAAGGTGTAGTCTGATCGTCCGGGTGAGTGTAGTCCTGAGAAGGACTGTTGTCGGTGGCAGTGACTGACGTTTCGACAACCTGTGCGGAAGTCATCATCAGAGTCAAGTGAATGATTGTTGTCAGTAGAATGTTTTTATTCCAGTTCGTGTGAAATGATCGGTTGGTTTTGCCGTGATGTTATTGGCTGTAAGACTCAAGTGACGTAAGTCGGTCGTGATTGATCTGTTTCGGTCTGTCGGTAAAGTTAGGTTGTTCTTTTTCGGTCGTTTGTGATGTTTATGTCGTGAATGAGTCGTTCGTATGGGGCGGGTAGTTGTTGACATCTGTTTAGGGGAGTCTGTTCTAAGTTAGTAAACCAGCTTTCCAGAGTCAGTCGTTGAAAATAGTCAGTGCTGTAGGTTAGGCATTGCGCAGAGTCCCAGTCAATGTTGTGGTTGGTAAGTCGATGGTGTTCAGCAATGTGATTGCTGACATCACCTTTCCTCGTCGCCCGTCTGTGTTCAGTCAGTCTTGTTGTGAGGTTTCTGCCAGTCTCACCGATGTAGGAGGCTTGGCAGTCGGAACAATTGATCTTATAAATCGTTCCCTGTCTGTTCCTCGGTTCGTCTTTGTCTTTAACGTTGGTTAGTAACTGACGTAGTGTGGTGACGGGTTTGTGGGCGACGCGGATATTGAAGGGTAGTAAGATGCGCGAGATGTTTTCAGACATGCCTTTTATGTACGGTATGGTTGCTGTAGTCGTAGGGGTTGCGGTGTCGTTTGTTTCGGTAGTGGTAGTGGGTCGGTGAGTGTTTCGTCGGATGAAGTCGTTGTTGTAGTTGTTCTTCGTGAAAACACGGTGAAAGTATTTGTTCTCGTCGGATAAGCTGTCTGTCGAGTCACATACTAGTTGTGCGCGTCGTGTTAGAGTTCTGATAGTTGTGGCTTTGTGTGATGTAGGGTTGTAGGATGACTCGTCTAGTAATCTGTCGGTGTGTGTCGGTTTCCTGTAAACTGTCGTTCGTAATGAGTTGTCGTTGTGGCTTACCAGGCAGTCTAGAAAAGGAAGTTTGCCATTTTCTTCGACTTCTCTGGTAAACTGTATGTCAGTGTTTTGTTCGTTAAGGTGGTTGTGGAATGCGTCAATTTCGTCGTGTCGAACGGCGGTGAATGTGTCGTCAACGTAACGTAACCAAAGCGGTATCGTTTGTCGGCAAGTCGAAAGGGCGCGTTCCTCGATGTTCTGCATCACAATTTCTGCTATAACAACAGAAACTGGAGACCCCATGGCAGTGCCGTGTAACTGTTTGTAGTGTTTACCGTTGTACTGAAAGTAAGTAGACGTTAGGCAAATGTTTAGCAAGTCCATGATGTCGTCTGTCGGTAGCGGTAGTGGGTCAGTAGATTGTCGGATTGCAGTCTCAGTGCATTGTAATGCTAATTGAAGTGGAATACTTGTAAACAGTGATTTCACATCAAATGACACTAGTTTGTAGTCGTCAGGTATCTGAACAGTCTTGGTAGCGTTAATGAAGTCTTCAGTGGATTGTAGTTTATGTCTGGATTTGTCGGTTAGCGGTTGTAGTATTGTCGTCAGGTACTTGGATAGTTGGTATGTGGGAGAGCCACAGAAAGAAACAATAGGTCGCATCGGGAAACCAGGTTTGTGTAGTTTCGGCAAACCGTAGAGTTTCGGTGGCTGTGGTACCGAGCACCTCAGTCGATAGTACCGTTGGGTGTCAAAGGCGTTCGTTTTCTTGAGTGTCAGTAGTTTACTGTTGAGTTTACGTTGAAGGGCAGGAGTTGGGTCACGGAGTTGAACGAGTTTGCGAATAATACTCATGCAAACATCAAAATTGCCCATCTTGATGTGCGCTCCTTGAAGTCCAGAGAAAATTTCATTCTGGTAAAAGATTATATTCAATCGATTGGATTTCATATTTTCACTATATCGGAAACGTGGCTAGAATCTTCGGTAACCGACGCCTCTGTTTATATA
>NC_142521.1:30401837-30404337 GCF_964205215.1 Stylophora pistillata | reverse complement strand
CTTGTAATTCCAATCTTTAAACATTTAACCATTACAATCTTAGATAAACAGATTCCGAAAAGCTCTAGACACAGCTTCCTATAATTGGGCTTGTGATGGTAAGCCATTGCTATGGTTACTGTAATCAAGTCAGACTCTGTTAATAGTAGATTCACGTAAGTTTGCTCAATGTAATTGGTTGATGTAACTCTACGATTCTAGACGATTACACTATCCAATTACAACTTTATGGTATTGTTAGTGAAAAATAAGGCAGTTTATTCAGTAATCAAACTCTAGGGAATTGTGAATGCTATAATAAATACTGTTATCCATACACAAAATTGCATCATCCCCGATGTAACATTCACAAGCTGAATGAACATTTAACAGAAATTTAAGCGACATTCTCGGCTGTTTCTCGTGTGCCTCATACGCCACCGTCATTCCGTGAACTATTGCCGAATAGAAGCACGGCAACATGAAATCTATTTGTTAAGCGAATGTTTGACTAATGTTAAAACTTATCTTACTTCCTGCTTCCTTCACACAATAGATCCCCTACTTATAAAAACCGCCAAACGAAGTCTGCTATTGTCAGACGAAACGCACAAAAGAATCAATCAAGTTTTTTAAAATTTCAGTTCGTGCAGTGCTACTTGCTAGTTTGTCATTTAAAAAAGTTTTAAAAAAGGCCCCCCCGATAAAACGCTCGTCAGCTGAATAGTAATTCAAAATTTAAGTGACACTCGCGGCGGTTGCAGCTTGTATTATCACTCTACGATCTATTACTGACCAGGCACAGCACACCAGGCAACATGGAATCTATTTGTTTTGCACATGCATGCTTGACTACCGTTAAATAATATAAGGATGGGTCAATACTGATACCAAATATTCGATACTGGCGGTACAGAGGTCTGATCGGAGAATATCGATACTAGCGAAAAGTTTCGATGCTTTCAATACTGCCCAAAATAACTCATTATTACTGCGTTTGTCACTAATCACCTCTTCTGGAAGTTTACATTGTCTTCATATAAAAGGGTTATATGAGTCTCCAGCTTACCAAATTACATTACGGCGGGCCCATTGATCACATCTTTTCAAACGAAATGAACGATTAAGTAAATGAATCGATCGATCTCACATTCATTAGACACATGTCAAAAATCACAGTATTGTTTACGGAAAGAACAACTTTAATTGACTAATCAGGCGATTCCGTAACACTTGAATTTTCCCAAGGTATGGTAGCCCTTCTCGTTATTCCTGTTATAGTCATAACCTGTGTCTCCAAACCTCAGCTGCTTAACCGGCAGATGAGTCCTGTTAGTAAGGACACCACTATCTTCACGCCATACATCGTCATTCATATGACAGTTACAGTACACTGAGTAGTCTGCTGGGTTATCTGGTTGTGCACATGTGTTGGTAATTCCGCATGCGCACGTATGATTTTCAGGTGTTGCACCACTCCAGTAGGTCATTGGCACAGAATCACGTGAAACCCAAAAGGCATCTTTCAAAGTAGAACCGCGGCACTCGTACTTTATGAACTGCTCACAGTGCTGGGAAATGTCGATGAGGCTCACCAGCTGAGAAATGGTTGCTCCTTTGTAGTGTATGTCCAGTAAATATGATCCCTCACCTTCATATCCGTCCACCAGTATCCGGTTCTCGCTGTCGTGACTTATCACGGTCACGCCAACACTGTCCTTGTCACTCATGTCACAGGTGACATGAAATGCCGACAATCCTCCATCGCCATCGGGATCAATCAGGCATGGTCCAATTTTGGCATTAGGATCGAGCTTCTTCAAGTCGCTGCAAGATTTTGGAAGCGCTGAAGAGGCTGAGGAAAGAAAATTGGAAATGAAGGGTGTGTCAATTTTCACAAAATTTTTTGAGGCCACTGCCTCCTGTAGGAGGCGAAGCTATATATGTTGCTGAGATCAGTAAGTGAGTGAGTGCGTAGTGCATAAGTGAGTAAGTGAGTGAGTGAGTGAGTGAGTGAGTGTAACAATAGAATTCTCATCTTGACTCAATTTTGACCCGATGTTTCCCAGTGCTACTTATTGTTTTTTTTTAGATTATCGACATTCGCACTCGAGACAGTTGAGTTCTCTCCTTTTGTGATTTCTGGATTATAGCCACAAGTACATTATGTTTTCAGTTCTTTCCGTGACACTATGGAAGATAGTAGAAAGCGATAAACTTCTTACAAGCATTTCAGGATTGTACGTGATTTAAAACAGAAATTGTTCTTGCAGAAACATCTTAATAGGTGTGATCGGTACTTCATTAAACTTTGTGCAAAATTTTATTCTTTGAAGAGAGAGCATTTTACCGTTTGAATCAGCAAATTGTGTAGATCCGGCGATATAATCATTTCAGTTCTCGCCGTACGTGACACCACAGAAGAAGATAAACACCTCAGAATATTTTCACAGTGGCATCCACCGACGCATAATTGTCGCACTGGAGCTTTTTTCCCCTTTTTTGTAAGTTTAAGTGAAAA
>NC_142521.1:30391837-30396837 GCF_964205215.1 Stylophora pistillata | reverse complement strand
ATTCAGAACCTCTTTCACACGTCCGCGAGAAAACAAACAGCTTGCCGAATATGGGATCATCATAACCTCAAATTTGGCAAGCTTGAGCAGAATAATTGATAAATTTTGGCAAAACACCGAAGACTCAATCCAGATATCCCATGATAGTCACTAGGCACTAGTTTTCATTTTCACGGAACAACTCAGAGTGTCAAGCGATGAGCACTGGCTGGTTATGTCATGAAATTTTTAAAACAAACAATTTCTGTCAGAAGAGTTCCGCTATATCAAACGAGAGCCCGCTGTCATCGACTGTTATGCTCCGTTTGATGGTTGGCCTTGGTTTTGCTTCTAGTCACTTTCAGTCATGCCGAGAAAACTGGGATACAACTTCGGATGGATGGACCACTTAGTTGGATACAGATTTTATTTTACCTAAAGTGGTCAGGAAATGGTCGGGAAAAA
Organism: Stylophora pistillata; assembly: GCF_964205215.1. Classification (NCBI taxonomy): domain Eukaryota; kingdom Metazoa; phylum Cnidaria; class Anthozoa; order Scleractinia; family Pocilloporidae; genus Stylophora; species Stylophora pistillata. The sequence continues at coordinate 30,396,393 of NC_142521.1, read as the reverse complement.
AAGATTCGTCAAGGTCAGGAAAAGTCTGGGAATTTCACTTCAGGTCAGGAAAAAAATTTTTTCCGAGAAGTTAGGGAATTTTTCGTTTGTTAATTCACGTACTTTGCTGAGTTTTTACAGACATGAAATTTAAATAAACTAAATTGGGTTTCAGTGAATAAAAATTTGGTCTTAGGGGGAGCACATGCGCTTAGTGGCTCTTCATTTATCAAAATCAAGATTTAACCGTAACTTAGAAAAGGTACGTAGATAAAAATGTTCTGGATTTTCTAAATATTGTTTTGTCAAGCGAGGACTATCAGCTAATTTGCCCTGCATGAGACTTACTAATAGCATAAATGGAGGTCATTACTTGAGCTAATTATGGAATTTGTAAATTTGGTATAAAATTTTTACATTTGTCAAGAAATTCATAAAGCCATGGCTGTAGCAACCATGTTGAATATACTTCTGTCTCAAAGCTAACTAAAAAACGTTATATGAAATATAAAGTGTTATCATATCATGTAATTTTTTCGGATCATTCTAGGCTTTTTGTCTGTTCAAATTTGATAACGATTCAGAACTGATAACAATGACATGAAAACGCGATAAATTTGCATAAACGCTTGAAGACTTATGAAAAATGTCAATTTACGCACCACGGTTTTGAAATCATTTGAATCACTGATGTAAACGACGATTAAACAGGATGTTACTAAAACTGCTAACGGGCAACGGGCAACGGGGAACGGGTGTACAGCGGTAACCCGCTTGAGAATTTAAATTGGCGGAGTAAAGGGAACTAAAAGAGTCTGGCAACTAGTTTTGAGTACGTGCTCTTCGAACGCGATCGTCGGAGCAAAAAGCACGGACGGTAAGTGTAAGTTTTATTGAAGGATTTTACTTTGAAATGTTGAGTGCCTCATAAATTTAGTTTTTGTCTGGCACACATTGCAGGTTGCATAGAAATCAAATCCTCGAAGAGGTGAGTATCTTACAATTCATGCACAACATTTGAACAATCAACTCAGAACTACAAGCTCGCGGCATTTATTCTTATATTCATAGAGTAATTGTACTGCAGGGCAATGAAGTTTACCTCCAATATCTTCACCATTACAACCTAGCAATGTCAATAATGTTGTAAAGCAAACAGCTGAATGACTTTCGCGCCCATTATGGGAATCACTTTCTCTTCAATATGATCAATGCAGTGTAAATATTATTGTAAGCACTAGCATGAATGTGAATTCATACACCTACGTTCATGAAGACATAACTGATGTTTTCCTGTTAAATTAAATGTTATTAAAAGTTCTGTCAATGTTTGATTTCTCTATTGTTTACATGGAAGTTTATGGGTCGATACAAAGATATCTTCTTGATGTTATTTTGCGGTAAGGTAAGCAGATATCTGCATGTAGTAATTTTAATAACTATGCTGGTTATTACGTTTCCTAACTCATTTCTGTTAATCTAAGATATTACCTCCTTGCTACTTATCTGCAAAAAATGCTGTTGAGCAATGCAAGCAACCAACATACCCAAACTCTGCCAAAAGATGCAGATTTCAGGAAGGAAAAACAAAGAGAGACGTTAGAACAATTGGTGGCCTATCATGGTAGTAAGGTATGGAACTCTCTTCCCAATAACATAAGACTGCCACACGAATTAAGTCAATTTAAATCCGAAATTTCTAAATTGAAATTCGACCTGTAGAATAAATTTTACTCAGTTTTTTATCTTGTCAGAAATTATATTTTAATATCTTTTGCTTTAGAATTATATTTTGTATTTTATATATAGATAGTATTTAGATAGTTAGAAATTAGATTAATTTTAAATATTTTAAATTTAGATAATTTAACTTGGAAATATTAGCATGTATTTGCTATCTTAAATTCAAGTATAAATAAAGTTATTGTCTTTGTCATTGTTGACAGCCATTGCAGAAACGTTGACTTCGAATTCTCGCCTCGGAATACTAGGCTTCGTGGCTTCGCCTGGGCAATAGCTAAATGAAAGCGAGTCGTCTAATTTCGCTGCAAGCGGCGACCTAGCGATAAAATCAGTGTTTGTAAACATCGTTTACTCCGCCATTTTAAGTTCTCAGGTGGGTTACCGCTGTACACCCGTTCGCCGTTCGCCATTCCCCGTTCCTCGTTGCCCATTACCAGTTTTAGTAACATCCCGATTAAACAACCAAATGGGAAACTGAGGTAATAATTCGTGAACTTTAGTACTAAAATTTTCAAAACGTTCGTGCCTACACGTTTTTAGATATTTGTCATTTAATTCATCCATAGCTGGTTGTTTGGACATGAAAAGGAAACTCCTCCACGATTTGTTGAAGTGAAATTTTTTAGTGATAAAAATGAAATAGAGATATTGTCATCTGTCTGCTGAAGTGTCAAAAACAACATGAACGAGACGTTTTGATCAAAACTGGACTTTCACATCTCTAAAACACTACGACCTGGCAACGTATCTGAGCTAATTTGTCTTCAGAAAACCGCAGTGTCAATGTCATCCATAACTGCATTTCAGTTTTTTACAAGTTTCCAGGAAACAGTGCAATATCTTTCTCTGTTTGTGAACATTTTTTTCACATCCGAAAACGCTTCCTTCTTCATAGTTCTTCTACATTCGAAAGAAACATCTCTTTAACTATAATAAATTATGAATGACAATTCAAAGGCCGAAAGCACTCGGAAATTACGGGAGACTAACATTTTCGGCATTGGTTTTCATACCTGTTTTCTCCTAAACTTAAGTTCTCAACTTATTATCAAATATCTGTCATCCCTTGCAGGATTGCAGAATTCAATCAATTTTTCGTCTAAATATGTTCGCCTAACGGATAAAGTTGAAGTTTCCTAATAAACCAACTTGACAGTGTTATAAATATTTCATTTCACCTCGAGCAGCTGGCAAGACATATTCCGTTAGGACAGAAATTATAGCCGAAGTGTAGAGTTTAATCAAGAATTCCGGTCACAGCTTTTTTATTTCTTTATCTATCGTTTTTTCTCACTTCACTGATTTAAAAGTTCTGATGGTTCACTAGTTTAAACACTTCAATTGCAGATCCCTTTACAGTTCCCTTTGAAATTTGTTCATAATGAAAATAAAGTACAAAGCTTGGATTCGTGCGCTGACGTGTCATACAGCAACAAAGACTTTTTAACCTTAACTGCGCTATGGCCTGGCAGCGTACCAATGCTAATTTGTCTTCAGAAAGCACATTCTTCGTTCTTAATAATTTTAAAAAAAGTCACAAACTCAAATTTGTCATAAAATAACAAGTAATAATGTCCTCCCAGCCTGATGAGATGAGTTTTGCATTGCTAATACGTTTCTCGAGTTGAGTTGTCAGTCAATTGCCTCTAGAAGTTTGTTCGCAGTAACCGTTCTCACAGTGATTACGGCAAAGACAGAGAATTAAGGACACGGAGATATAATTTTGCTAAAACAAGACGTCCAGATTGTAAAAACCTAGCGCCAAATAATTATGTAATGCAGGTATTTTCTGGTCCAGAAAATTCTCAACATCTTTGGATAAGGGCAGGGCTTACCTAATTGTGTCTCCATGAAAACCTTCCATCTGGTGGATATCTAAACGGCTCAAATTATCGCTATCTTTGTCAAATTGCACTCACCTGCACCAGCAAAAACCGATGACAATCTGTTTACCATCAAAATGCAAGAGATTAAAGGACAAGTTGTAGTTCCAATCTTGAGAAAAGTCCAAGGACTCATTCTTATGGAAATACTTGGTGGAGCAGTTTTAACAATATGCAAAACACCACAGCTCCCCACAAGTTTTATATATTTTCTTAAATGTATCCCTTAAACAGGAAGACTTTTAAATAATTTAACAGGTTTTATGATAAACATAAAAAAAACGCGCTTCTGATTGGCTGAAAACGCGTGCATTTTTATCATATTACACGTGTTACACGTAAAAATTACAAACAGTACACGCTGTCAAAATTTCGCCTGTCTTGACTTCCTGTGATGCTGTAGACTACAAGTAGTCCCTGCTTTTCGACGAGGTCTGTGGCGCGAGTCAAAATGGTGAACAAAATTGATGTTAGTGCGCCGTTTGGAACTCTTAGGGTGACGCCGATGCTCCGCAGGAGCTCCATCAGTGAGGCGCTAGAAAAGTAGAAGCTACGAACTAACTACAAATGTAAGCCCCGGCAAGAGTTTCACCTTGCACGGCTGAGTGGTTTTCAGGGGTCAAATTTTCATCTCAAGAAAGCGATTCGTTATCTTAATTACCGGTCAATCTTCTCTAAGTAAAGAGGATAATATGTACACCAAATTTATGGAATAAAAATATTGGTCACCATGCTCGTGCATGCTGTGTACACCAAATTTATGCAATAAAACAAAAAGGTAAACATGCTCGTTCCAAAGGCAACTTGCACCTGTTTTCCGTGTCCATTACTTAAAAAGACCCAATACCGTATTCTCGAAATGCGCACACTCTTATTTTCCTGACTACGTGATTTTTATACGCAGTACAAGGTGTCCCGTGCAATACTGAAGAATCACCTTTAAGTTTATTC
>NC_142521.1:30381837-30384337 GCF_964205215.1 Stylophora pistillata | reverse complement strand
TAGTGTCACTAGGTCTTTTACAGTAGTCATGTTCATGACTTATATCTTCAAGCACTTCCTGTGTGCTTTTTCTCAGTAATATGTGCAACAACCCAGTTTCTTGGCCTTCACTTGTCAGGTTCTCAAGTTTACAATTCAAATTGTAGAGTTCTGTTCTGTCCAGGTTTCGTTGATGTGGGGCACTCACGTCTTTACTTTGACGTAAGCCATCAGCATCCGATTTCCTATCACCATGCTCATGTTTTACAAACTTCACTTGGTGAATTGGGTGGTTATCTACTTTTCTTTTCCTGCTGGGTTTGTTCCAATTACAAGGCTAGGATGTGCAAGCTGCAATTTTTGCATTATGCTCACAGAATTTTTCCACGAAGAAAAGCATAGAGGAAATATGATTACAGTGACCTTCGATGCCAGCAGGGCAGCCACACGTTGCACGAAGAATCTTACCATCCCTCAAAGTAATAAAGGCAGTGTATGAAGTTGATTTCTTAATAGATGGCAAAATCTTTCCTCTGAGATGGCACGATCCATCTTCGCTTAGATGTTTTGCCAACTCAACAACATGACCGGATTTAAAGAAGTTATATCCTTTTACTAAGGGTTTAGCGGTAGAAGTTCCTCTTCCTGACACATTTTGGACCATAAACTTCCATATCATAGTATAATCCACAACTGGAACATCTGAAAGGTCATCGTTGTATCCTTCTCCAGGAAATTAATCAGGAAATTTTGGGCTGATATTTTTCCACAGTCCAAGGCGCGCTTTCTTTTTTAACAAGTTTACTCCTCAGTCTGGGTCAATCAATTTACAGTGATTTTCATATAATCCTTCACCCTGAAAAAAGAAGATCTTAAGTCAACCATCAAATAATTCTGTTTGACAAAGATTCATCGAACCACCGATCGAACTCCAGCTCCACAATTTTACCTTTGTATAAGCGCTGCCTTTTTTCCCGTTGTTCGATCTCCTCTACATTGCAGCCAGCGTCTCAGCATCCAACAGTAGCATTCTTCGGGAGATTCCTTTGGTAGTTTTGCCCCTGGAATGTCATATTCTGTTAGGCAAAAAGAAGCCGAAAAATTTCCCGCTTGTATGTGAAGGTTCCACCATGTTGAACAAAACCAATGTTTTCCTTCCAATAGGGGCCCGTGTTACAGCTGGCCCGTGGTAAAGCAAAACACCACGTGATTTTGAAAATGAGCCATTGTCTTAAAACGAATCAAACCTTAAAAATTTTTAGGAACTTTTTAGGAAGATCACAGAAGGAGTCGCACCACTGCGGTTAATTTTTGCTTAAAATCGTTCAGACAACAGGGATAACAGACCACAAAATACCTGTATCTGAGTTATTTCATTTAAATAGTAAGGGTCTTTTGGAAGCATGAAATTTGATGCCCTTTCTCTTTCACAAAATTGAAAACATCAGTTACTCAAAGTGTCCCATCTCATCCCACCCATCCAAATATCAACTCTTGCATGCGGGCATTCGTAGCAGGCCCATGATTTCTAAGATGCATGCTCTCCCCAGATTCCTAAGGCCGTGCGTACGCCGCAAAATTTGCATATCCCCATAATACTCGTTCTCATGCTTTGCATATCCACAAGTACAAAGTACTTATCATGTTGTCACAACCTTGATAATTAAACTTTACCAAATTTAAGACTAATCAGTGCAATTTTTTCCATCACCATGATACGCACGTTTCAAGGTGCAGGTATAACTTTCTTCGGTGTTAGTACACAGGGCGTGCACGTGGCAGTCATTGGTGTGGCTAGCACACTGATCTATATCTGAACAATAAATAAGAAATGAGAGCTTACCAAATTGAACATAGGCATGCGTCATCTCAGCTTGTGTTATCTCGGGAAATTGTTACATCGACTGACTGGATTCTGTTTATCGGCCTATAACAGACAACCTCGACAATGTCGTTTTCCTATCTTATTTGTGTCCCGTAGAATAATGAAAGCTAGTCTTTAATGCAACATAACACAAAAGATATTTATTATCACCTTTATCGCAATTTTCTCCGTGTAACTAGCTTGACACAAGCAAACGTATCTTCTATCTGTAAATCCAACCAAAAAAGGTTGCACCATGGAGAAAGGGATCACTACAAGATGGATTCTAAAGAGATAGAAAAAACTATTTTAGTGATGCATAATCAAGTAAAATCCAAGTGGATAGAAGAGTATTTTATTACATAGACTGCGGTTTTTAACCAAGGATTTCCAGCCCTGGGAAAAGCTGTAACTGTACATGTGTAAATTTAAGATAATCTTTTAACGTATGTTAGATATCACCAATTAGCTGACACGTCACTCGCATTTTGCACCACTCTGTCGAGTTGATGAATGACTGGCAATGCGTTCTTCATTCTTGACTAAGGATCAATTTATTATTCTCTTTGTATTAAAGCTGTAATCATATACCGTAGTGGTCCAATAGAGAAAGTCTTTTTTCGGTTTGAGATCATCAGGATGTTGGGTGTGGTCGGA
>NC_142521.1:30371837-30376837 GCF_964205215.1 Stylophora pistillata | reverse complement strand
ACGGGAAATTCCGCCGATGAGATTGCCGTTTCTCATTTCGAAGCAGATGAGCTTGCGGCTTTGTTTCCCGCCAAGGAAACAATAGATTACCAGGTAAAAACAAGAGAGATTTTGCATGCGAACTCACGCGATCGTGTCAGTACATATAAACAGCACATGGCCAAGTCAAGGAATTCCAACGTATTAGAGTCAAATTATATCATTAAATGCTCCATTTTCGTCATTTTAGGAAGAAACTCACTTATACCTCCACCAGAGTTGCGACGCGTGCAAGTTTTTGGAAGACAAAAACCGAAGTCGGAAGAAAACAATCAACACGCTGGCAACCAAAATAAATAGACTTAAAGATCGCCTACAGGAAAAGGAAATCAAATACCTCAATTACATTGGTTCTTTCATCAGGAAAAGTACTGTTCACATCACTTTCAAGGGAAGCTATCGAGGGAATGGAGCAATAACTAGATGATCGATCACTTTCGCTTGAAGACTGATTTTGCCCTACAAGCTCTCTTGCCTTCGAGTTGTCTTGATTGGATGACGTCACTATGTTTTGACGCGTTACCGATGTCCTGCCATTCATTTATTCAACAGCAATATGGAGGAAGGGCGATTTCCCAACGCAAAAGTTTCATTTTCTCGGCGGTCGTTGGCTAGATTTTTCTAATATATAATACATATGTTATTCAACGTGCATAAATTCGAGATATTGTTGTAAAAAGCTGTTACGGAATGGTACGTTTTTCGTCACAGTCCCGCTTTAAGTTCAAGGAGGATTTTCTCGTACTTAAACTCCTAATTGTAGCCCTAAATCATTCGGGTTCTTTTGGAAATCATTTTTTTATGTATTAGAAAAAAAAATAAAAATGTTATTCACAAGCATAGGTCGGTCCGTATTGGGAAAAACTGTGCCCTCGGTCTTGTGTACCGCCCTCGGCCTACGGCCTCTGGCGGTATCCTAGACCTCAGGCACAGTTTTTCCCAATACGGACCTCCCGGCAGGTGAATAACATATTTGTATTGAACGACGGTTCCTTATTTTTCTACAGAAAACGGAAATGGTCTGTAGGCCTTTGATCTCATCAAAGATTCACGCCAAAATTCAACATTCATTTGCATTGTAATTGTTGCGGGAAGATGGCCGCTTCTTCGGCAAGCTACCGTCTCTCGTGAAAAAACAAAAACTTCCTGTGAATTTTGCGTATTTCGAATAGATGGACATAAGTATAAAAGAGGAGCTTGGAAGTGGGACGTTTGGCTCGGTGTATCTGGTGAACTATGACAAAGAAAAGCAAAATGTCATTTGTGTAGCATCTCGGATTGCTAGTTAAGTAAAATTGTCTTAACTTAGTTGCGTTAGAAAACGAAAATTGTCGGCTCGCGTCTCCAAAGTTATGCAGTTTTTATTGCTATGACCCACAATACAATCACGTTCATTTCTGGATACAATTATTTACTCGCCATTAAGTCTCGTGCCTTTGTATGAAGTTTTCTTTGTCAAGTCCGTTACCGTTTAGTTTTATTCGATTTACAAACATGAAAAACCATGAAAAAATTATTCAACTGGCTGCTGAATGATTCGATGAAACAAAATTAGGATTTTGAACTGGTGCTGAGTAAAATTCTTTCTTAGCCTAAACTTATAAAATCGTTTGTATCTGGGGCATGTCAAACCCATTTGTAGCTTTAAGGTCCAACAGGGACTGCCACTCACTAAACCGTACGTCGAAATGAATTGGCATAACATCAAATGGACAAAATTTTTAGAAATGGCTTTCTATTAAGTCTTGTGATCGCCTTCGTATGAAATTTGTTGTTGTTGTTGTTGTTGTTGTTAAGTCCGTTACCATTAAGTTTTATTCGATTTACAAACAAGAAAAAATATGAAAAAGTTACGTCCGCGTTTAACTAGTCCATGTTTTACTAGTCCGCGTTTTACTAGTCCAGTCCAATCCAGTCCGGGCCTCTAAATACAATATGCCCTTGTCCTCTTCTTAGTTTTCTCTAATGTTAACCGAATTTACAAAGGCATAATGATTTAGAATGTGCAGTTAACTAAATAATGGTAATTGAACTAAGTGGAGTGCAATTTGGGCTGAAATCATAACCGTGATTTCAAAATCGAACGAGCGCGGAGCGCGAGTTCAATTTGAAATCACAAGTATGATTTCAGACCAAAATTGCACGACACGAGGTTCAATTACCACTTTATTACATCCATTTTGAAATCGCCCAAATACAGGACTTGATCAATTCAAATATTTTACTGATGCAGTACTGAGCCGATTTTTAAAATAAAAAGAGGAACCGGAAACGCTTTTACATCCTATTTTTGTATGCAAAACAGAAAGACTTTGACGTCATGTGTCAAAAACTCAGTCAAGCGTAGAATGATGCGATTTAGAGCAAAAAATGGTGCGATTCGTGAATAAATCGCACCAATTAGAGCCAATCAGATTACAGGGACCACCAGTGATTTCAAAATGATGTAACAAAGGTGAAAATCGTACAACGCCTTGATTGATTTATTGGGAATAGTGGTTTATTGGGCTTAGTATACTTAGTGATAAATTAAAGGCCCTTAGCTTAAATCCGTATATTATCAACTGGTATCTTAGTTTTTTACGAAATGGCAAACAACGGTTAGTGTTTGGGAGTAGCAGCTATTGCTGGTATAATGTAAACAAAGGCACAACACAGGGAAGCGTCAGTGGCCCTTATTTGTTTCATCTTTTCATTAATGATCTCGATCTTGTAAACTGTCCTGATGTTTCTCTTAGTAAATATGCCGATGATACTACGCTGCTAGTTTTTGTAAGTAAGGCCGGAACTGATCGTGCTAGTGATGTAATTTCGCAATACCTTAGCAGGTCAGGTACTAACCATATGCCTTGCAATCTTTCCAAGTGTAAAGAATTAGTTTTGAAGAAGAAGGGACAAGTAAATCCTACTCCTATTAGTAATATAGAGCAGGTCGAATTTCTAGTGCTACTCGGAGTGACTTTCCAAAACAATGGAAGATTTACAGAGCACATTAAACGAAAACTCTCCGAAGCGAACAAGTGCCTCTATGTTTTAAGGAGCTTGAGGAAGGAAGGATATAACCAAGCAGAAATTGATCATCTGTTTTGGTCTCTACGTAAAATTTCGTATGGTTTACCGGTGTCTGCAGCCTCTATGTCTGAACTTAATACTATGCAGCGGTTCCTTCGTAGATGTCATAAACGCAGTTTTATATCCTATGCTATAGATATATATGATTTGCTTGAGAAAACAGATAGGTCAATCTCAAAGAGGATTAGTTGCCTGCCTACTCATCTGCTGTACAATTTGTCGCCCAAAGTTAAAGAATCTTCCAGACGTTTGAGAACTCAAACAAGGCTACTACCTTGTGTCAACACGGAACGTTTCAAAGCTAGTTATATAACTAGACTGTATTTGAAATATGCTTCCGCTTTTTAACTTTTTAATTAATAATTTAAAAATGTAAATATAGGTATGTATTTTTACTTGTATATTCAATAAAGACTTAAAGATTAAAGAAGAATTAAAGATTGTTAGGCAATGAATGAGAAACAAACCGAACATCTACAGCATGATATTACACATTATTACGAGCAAAGATAATTTTTTCTGGTATTGACTTAACTTGGTCGGCAGAAGTTATCCTCCTAAGGGGAAATTAGTGTGGGTAAAGTTGATTTTTATTTGGCTCTCTTAATCCCTTGACTAGCCTACAATTCCGTCTTTTAGGTTTTAGGGTAATTTTCCACCGTTCCGTCTTTTAAGAGTTGCCGCTAGCAAATGACTGGAAAAAATGAGGTCAAACTTAAGGGAAATTGGTAAAGGATGATAGTTTCCAAAGAAACTGTTTGGGGCTGCGTCGGTGGGGGTAACGAAATAACTTGAATATATCAACAAAGTTGAAATGGTAAATTGGCCACCGTTACGATTATAAAAGCTGACGTTGCGAGCTTTTGCCCTTCGTCGGAGCGAATAGAGGAATTGAGGGTTGTGTGTGCTTTTAAAGGCAGAAAATGGAGCTACATGATTGGTGGGAGAATGACAATGAGAAAAACACGAATAAATTAGTGGAATGAAAAGCGTTCGTTGATACCTGTCGGATTTAGACTGCCGCTTTGAAAGATGAGCTTTTGTTCAAGAGTTTTGCGGCTTTCCGTGCTACCTAAGTGTAAGGAAAGACCGCAGATTGCCATATGTTGAATGATTAGGTAAATTAAAATGTCTCGCGACTGGTTTCGATGTGTCCTTGTCATCCTTCTCCACTTCGCGAAGGTGTTCTCGGAATCGGTCACCTGGTCTTCTGTCTGTTTCGCCGATGTAAATCATTTTGCAATATGTGCAAGTTATGCAATGGATTATATTGGCGGAGGTGCACGTGAAGTGATCGGTGATCTTAATGGATCGTTTGGGTCCCGATATTTTCTCAGTGTTGTGAATGAAAGGACACGTTTTACATCGTGCACGAGCGCATTTAAAAGTGCCTGGTTGGTCATTAGTCTGAAAAAAACTTCTAACCAAAAAATTGCCTATGGTTTTGTCGCCGGTTTGAATGAAAATGAGCGGAGGCTGTGAAAAGACGTATACATAGGTAACACGGAAAGCCGCAAAACTCTTGAACAAAAGCTCATCTTTCAAACCGGCAGTCTAAATCCCACAGGTATCAACGAACGCTTTTCATTCCACTAATTTATTTGTGTTTTTCTCGTTGCCATGTTCCCACCAATCACGTAGCTCCATTTCCTACCTTTAAAAGCACACACAACCCACAATTCCTCTCTTCGCTCCGACGAAGGGCTAACGCGCGAAATGTCAGCCTTTATAATCGTAACGGCGGCCAATTTACCATTTCAACTTTGTTGCTATATTCAAATTATAAGGGAAATTGGGTTTTGTTCGAGGAGTACGTTCCGAGTAAGGGGGGTTTCGAATTCACCGGGTACGAGTTAGCGGGGTTCTACCGACAGGATCTATTCTCACCA